>NC_092274.1:2102500-2332500 GCF_036320965.1 Panulirus ornatus
GGGAGATTTATTCATTTATGGAGAAAGAGAATTGCATGATGTCAAATGAATAACAAATATTTGGTAGCTATTCAACTCCAGTGTTTGATGTGGACACACGGGCTGGGATTTGCCACGGTAGAAAACGGGTGCTTTGAATAGAAAATGGGAGCATTCGGGTAGGCAGGCGGAGGAAGGATTTAAAAAAAGATAAATAAATAAAAAGTATTTTTTCGAGTTTTCAATTTATTGTTGTAGTGTGAGGGGATTATGAGGGATTAGATGTGATTGTGAGGGATTGGAGGTGATTGTGAAGCAAGTGGAGTACATGAGGGGCTCTCATATATATATATATATATATATATATATATATATATATATATATATATATATATATATATATATATATATATCTTTCTTCTTTTAAACTATTCGCCATTTCCCGCGTTAGCGAGGTAGCGTTAAGAACAGAGGATTGGGCCTCTTTTGGAATATCCTCACCTGGCCTCGTTCTCTGTTCCTTCTTTTGGAAAATTAAAAAAAAAAAAACGAGAGGGGAGGATTTCCAGCCCCCCGCTCCCTCCCCTTTTAGTCGCCTTCTACGACACGCAGGGAATACGTGGGAAGTATTCTTAATCCCCTATCCCCAGGGATATATATATATATATATATATATATATATATATATATATATATATATATATATATATATATATATGGCGTTGTATAACGCGATCAAAGGGTGAGAAGGGGAGGTCAGGGGTAGTGATGGATGAGAGATAGGGCATGCCTTGCCGTCACCCTTATCACGGAGCCACATTATCCCACCCGTCACATCTACCCCGTCACATCTACCCCGTCACACCAACCCCGTCACATCTACCCCGTCACACCAACCCCGTCACATCTACCCCGTCACACCAACCCCGTCACATCTACCCCGTCACACCAACCCCGTCACATCTACCCCGTCACACCAACCCCGTCACATCTACCCCTTTACACTTATCCCGTCACATCTACCCCGTCACATCTACTCCGTCCCACCAACCCCGTCACATCTACCCCGTCACACCAACCCCGTCACATCTACTCCGTCACACCAACCCCGTCACCATCAGCACCCCCCCCCAAAAAAAAAAACTCCCCCTAAGCTCATTCAAAGTCAATCGTTAGCTTCGGGAGCGCTTTCCCGAGCGACCAGAGTCACACACACGGGGTTTTTGAAAAAAAAACGGACGTCGGTCGTGTAGCACGGGGTTGGTACGTGCACCCTGGGGGCGCGGGGGGGGGGGGTAAGGTGGGAGAGAAAAGGTACATCGACAGACGTGTGGTGCGCGGTGGCTACCACAACGACACATTGTGGTGGTGTGGTGGTGGGCAGCGCTGTGGCAAAAGCGGGAGAATATATGCGAGAGAGACGCGCATTTGTTGATCATTGTTATGATTGCTTGAGTTGTCCCGTATCGCGATGATTCTCAAGCCAAGGGGATGTTAAAGACGCATTATATACAACTGGTGGAATAAAACTGTGTATTCTACGTTGTATACTATAGTTTACACGCGCGCACACACACACACACACACACACACACACACACACACACACACACACACACACACACACACACATATATTCCTATGAGTCCACGGGGAAAATGAAACACGATAAGTTCGCGAGTGCACTTTCGTGTAATAATCACATCATCAGGGGAGACACAAGAGAGAAATATAACAGTCAGTTGATATTCGTCTCTTCGTTGTATATCAACTGACTGTTATATTTCTCTCTTGTGTCTCCCCTGATGATGTGATTATTACACGAAAGTGCACTTGCGAACTTATCGTGTTTCATTTTCCCCGTGGACTAATAGAAATATCTTGATCACGCGCAAAATTGTGATCCTTTCCAATATATATATATATATATATATATATATATATATATATATATATATATATATATATATATATATAAGGTTAAAGCATGGTATATAGACAAGAGACGGGGCCACACTGGTATAAAATTCTCACCCCTTCATTTGTAAGCACCAACTCTCACACACACACTCCCTTTCTCTCTCTCACTCGGGATTTTCAGCTCGAGTTCCCGGGGACTATAGAGCGCAGTCTGGGATCGCGCTGGGATCATTCCCAGCTGGCTGGTCAGTGTCCCAGAGGTTCGCAGGGGTTGGTGTGGGTAAGGGCGAGGCCCTTCAGACTAAGGGCGAGGGGGCCCCTCAGACTACCGTCTCTTGGCCTTAGATGGTTCCTGCAGCGTACGACGAAGGCATGACCCCCCTTTGGGCACGACGGCACGACTGGGAGTCCCTCCTTTCCCTGCTACTGATCGGAGCGCAGCCTCGAAGCTGCAGGATCCACGTAGTCCCTGTGTTGGGAGAACGCCGAGGTGGAAGGATGAATGCTGTTCGGCCAGACGAACGAACGGGTTTAGCGAGCCCGGCTGCTGGTGTGGGGTTAGGCAGGTGGCTGCCAGGAACAGACTGGTGGATTTATGTTACAGGACGACCTTGGGTCGTGTACTGGACGCTTTTGTAGCCATAGTTTTTTTTTCTAGGATGGGAAGAGTTCCCTAACCTCAGCGGTGTAAGGGGAAAAGGGTCAGGTGTCAGGCGCTCGGGAAAACATGAAGGTAAAAAAAAGTTTCCAAAGCTTTGGCGATTGGTCCCGTTAACGGAGGGGGCGCATAGGTAGCAGATTAATGTAATGGTCCCACGCCATAGAGTTAGTGTAGTGACGTGTAGTAGTGGGCGGTGTCAGGAGGGGGTTATAGAAAACGTGTTTTTTTGTGTGATTGAAGGGAGGGAAGAAGATGGGAGCGCGGTACGCGACCGCCCGCGGAGGAGGCACGCTTTCCCCCCCCCCCCCCCCCCCCCCCCCCCCCCCCCCCCCCCCAACCCCACGAACCTCATCGCCCGGAAAATGAGGCCTCATGCGTCTGCCAGTGTGAGGCTGGCGCTGATGAGGTAAATCAATGAGGCCGCAATCATGGGTGCGGGGTGGGAGACGTCCTTTCGGGGGGGGGGGGGGAACTGGGGGTTAAGGGGAGAGGATGGAGGATGGGGGGTGAGGGGGTCGTCCTCCCCGGCAAGTTCCGCGATGTCGCGAAAATCGCGAAAAGCTCTGACGTCAGCGGGAAAAGGGGAGGGGGAGGAGGGGGGTGGCGTCCTGGGAACCCCCCCCTCCTCCCTCATGTATACGTTAAATACATCGCTCATGTGTATGTCATCTGCTCTAGGCCACCATGCGTTTGTATTAATAGACTCCGGCGTTGTATGGCCTATTGTATTATCCTCCGAAGAAGTCTTGAGATGTCCCTAATGTATGGGGTTAGGGACTCAATACAGCTGTAGTTGCTTGTTAGATTTGGATGTATTTTGAAGCACACGTGTGTGTGTGTGTGTGTGTGTGTGTGTGTGTGTGTGCGTGCAATAAATCATACAGCATACAGAAGTTCAATAGATTATATATATATATATATATATATATATATATATATATATATATATATATATATATCAGTAAAAGTCCTTTGGATTTTATATAGTTCTAAATGGCCTTTGCAGAATGCACGTCTATAAATGTCCTTTAAAATTTTATACATGAGAATGACCATTGGAGTTTTTGTATAACACTTAAAGGCTCATAAGCTCACTACATATAGCTATATCAAGGCCCTGTGCAGTGTAGACACCCCGTGGTCTCTCTATATCTCTATAAAGGCCCTGTGAAGTTATAGACACATCTATAGATTTTTTTTCCTGTTCATTGAGGCATGTGTTGTTTATTTTCCCTCCCTCTCTCTCCTCCTTCAGGCGTACGTGCGTCGGTTCCCCACTTGTGACATGATTCCCATCATGGCGGGAGCGGATATCATCAAGGAAAACACCTCGAAAGATGGCGCTGTCAGTCAGATCTCCCGTCGCTGCAGACTACACGTTGAGGCCCCGTATCTCCTGAAGAAGGTGGGTGTGTGTGTGTGTGTGTTACTCGTGTTGATGCTTGGGTAGCGGGAAAAGCATGTGTTAGGGTAGATAGAGATGCCTTGTAGAAGGTCTTACGAATAAATATATATATATATATATATATATATATATATATATATATATATATATATATATATATATATATATATATATGTATGTATATATATATATATATAGCGGATGAGGAAAACTAAGGCTTGTGTGCGAATAAGAATAGAGGAGATTGAGTGGTTCCAGGTGAAGGTTGGTCTGCGGAAAATGGCGCAGTCATTCAGATCTCTTGTCGCTTCAGGCTCCATGTCGAGGCCTTGCGTCTCCTGAAGGTGTGTGTCTGTGTGTGTGTGTGTGTGTTCCTCGATTAAAGTTTTGCCCTCAGGTCTTTTTCCCTAAGGGGTGTTCCTGGCTCACGGAACTGCCAAGGATACAGCCTAGGCTAGGCTAGGTTAGATCGCGTTATATTAGCTTGGATTAACCTAGCAGCCCTGGCTTTTCTTACCTCAGCTATAATAGTTTGGATTAACCGAGCAGCCCTAGTTTTTCTTACCTCAGCTATATTAGTTTGGATTAACCCAGCAGCCCTAGTTTTTCTTACCTCAGCTATAATAGTTTGGATTAACCCAGCAGCCCTAGTTTTTCTTACCTCAGCTATATTAGTTTGGATTAACCCAGCAGCTCTAGCTTTTCTTACCTCAGCTTAGCTTAGCTTAGGTTTTCGAGTGTGTGTGTGTGGGGGGGGGGGGGGAAGATTAGATAAAAGAGGGACCTAGTAATCCAAGACGTAGTAATCTGCAGTAGAAACTTCTCCACCCACCTCTCCCTCTGGTTCAACAGTCCGCAAGGAAGGAATTGCTGAAAAGGCACTGCCAGTAGTGTGGAGGGAATTATACTGGCTCTGAAATTTTATGGGAACGTGTGAAAGGGGTTGGGCTGGGGTGTGGGGGTGAAGGGTAGTTTTTTGATCATACTGCATTTGGCTTTTCTTAGGTGTTTGATTTCCTAGAACACCTCATCTTACTAGATTAGGTTTGGATAGGCTAGAGTGGAGAGAGAGAGAGAGAGAGAGAGAGAGCAGCAGCATTTGGGGACGGTATGTGGTGACAGAGCTTGGTGATGGTTTGATTTAAGTGCAGTAGGGATACACATGTCTGTCTGCGGTGTGTTTACATTAATCTGATGGCTTAGGTGTTGGCTGTGGGCACCTGAGGACAGGTGTAAGATTCACCTGTCCAGCTCAGGGCTGGGTTAATCCTTCACCTCGGGGCGCCCCAGGCCAGAATCCCCGACACTTCACACTAGGGGGGAAGTAAAAATACAGAATGTCATTCTTTTTACCTTAGTCTGCCCCTTAATATTTTAACCCAGTTTTCTTTTTGTTTTTTTCATTTGTTTCGATTTCATCCTTTTTCTATGATGCTGTTATATATTTCAGTCCAATTTTTTTTTTTTTTTTTTTTTGCTCAACCCTCTTTATTTGATCTAGTTTTCTCATTTCAGTCCATTTATTTTAGTCTACCCTTTTTATTTAATCCCATTTTTTTCCTTTTTTCTTCCCCCACTGCAAAGTTTATTTTTCTTTTCGAACAATACTCTTGAGTATGGGGCAGTGTTTTTAGATATTTTCCCCCTTGTCGGTCCTTTAGGAAAAAAAAATGCATTTTGGATTTAGTAAAGGTTTGAATGGCGTCCCTGTGTGGTGGTGTTGGTGGTGGAGATTGGTGTTGGAGTGAGGGAGGAGACGCTTGCCCTCACACGGTAAGGTGACAGGTGAAGGCCCAACACACACACACACACACACACAGATGTCAAATCAACGTTAGGTCGAGCAGCCATAGAGACTTACTCCTTTTTGTTAACTTTATTATATATTTCCCCTCCCCCTTTGATACTTGATCGCCGTTTCCCGCGTTCGCGAGGAGCCACCAGGAACAGACGAAGAAAGGCCACATCCATCCTCTGGCTGTCTTGTGTAATGCACCGAAACCACAGCTCCCTGTACACACACACACACACACACACACACACACACACATATATATATATATATATATATATATATATATATAGAGAGAGAGAGAGAGAGAGAGAGAGAGAGAGAGAGAGAAAGAGAGAGAGAGAGAGAGAGAGAGAGAGAGAGAGACAGACAGACAGACAGACAGACAAAATTACTGTTGTAAAACGACCAAAATATATCTTTTTTCCCTGTTTTTCTTTCGCGTTGGGTGAATGTAATGACGCCGTGCGTAACTTATCAGGGCGGGGGTCGTTGGTCGCACTGGGAGAGAGAGAGAGAGAGAGAGAGAGAGAGAGAGAGAGAGAGAACAGTCATGATGTGATTACATCCACTTAGACGCCATGACTTTCCCCTATCTCAAGCCACACCCCACCCCACCCCCCCCCTCCATCTCTTGTCTGTTTACGTGAGAGGAGCCCCCCCCCTCTCCCCCCTGTCTAAGACAACAACAGATACCTCACATCACGGTCATCAGCCATCCTCGTCAACAACAACAACAACAACAACAAGGTTATGATAGCTAAGCGAGAGAGAGAGAGAGAGAGAGAGAGAGAGAGAGAGAGAGAGAGAGAGTAAAGAAAGTTTTATTTTCATAGCGGAAATCGAGCGTGAGTTGTAACTTCATGAAAACTCGAGGCCTCACAGAAGATAATGCCTTTATCGCTTGGGGGGATGGGGGGTGGATGCACTCAAGGGTGCACCGCCGTAGGGGTTGTAGATAAGTGCTGGTAGAAAAGTGCAAGTTCGATTCGTATCTCGGGCGAAAGGTTTACGTAACTCCCGGCAGACGTCGCAGACTCTCTCTCTCTCTCTCTCTCTCTCTCTCTCTCTCTCTCTCTCTCTCTCTCTCTCTCTCTCTCTCTCTCATTTTCGTTGTCTCTCATTCCTCTTTGTGTCGTATCTAGCTGCGTTCGCGGTATACAGTTGAACCTTGGCGTGATTAATAAGGATTAATTTCCTATGAAGTCATGTGCAGATTTTGAGTACATATTCGTAGCGCGGGGTTCGGATCCCGGACAGTACGAATGAGGGTAAATACAGGTAGTAATTTAAGGCCGACTCGAAATATTTCTTTTTTTCCTATCGAAATTCTGTCGTAGAAGATGAGAGAGAGAGAGAGAGAGAGAGAGAGAGAGAGAGAGAGAGAGAGAGAGAGAGAGAGAGAGAGAGCTGCGTTTTCGTCATGTACCTTGTAAAAAGAACACAGCCATATTTATCAAGAAAATGTAGCTATTGATAAGTGTAAAATGTTCTGTGTCACATTCCGTTTGGTGCTCTTGTGCAAACACACGTCCGAGACATTTTGAAAAATCGATCGTGTGGGGGAGGAAATTATCGTTGAGTTAATTACCCCCTCCCCCCCCCCCTGCTCATCGGAGACGCCATTAATTTGTGTGATGTAATTATTCCCGATTGGTAATGATTGTTGGGGGGGGGGAGGACGGGTGTGCTTGCTAACCAGCGACAGAAGGAGTCAAAACTTAATTTAAAAAAGCTGATGAACGATTGGGTTGGTGTCATGGATGCTCACGTAGCCTTATATCTCCCTTTCTACTCGTATCTTTTTCCTTCTCCCATCAACCTTTGCCCTTCGTCCTTACCCAGGTACGTAGCGTTGCGGAGGCACCACCACCGCCAGGAGACATGGGGCGGCGGAGACACCCGTGAAGTTGGCTGTGATTTGATGTGGCCGACAGCCTAGTATGGCGATGAGAGGGGGGCCCCACCCGTTCCCTCTTGCCGGGAAGGATGGATGTGGTCCTGGATGGTGATTGGAAGGATGGCGATGGCCTTGAATGGTGATAGGAAGGATGGTGATGGTCCTGGATGGTGATAGAAAGGATGGATATGGTCCTGGAAGGTGATAGGAAGGATGGTGATGGCCTTGAATGGTGATAGGAAGGATGGTGATGGTCCTGGATGGTGATAGGAAGGATGGATATGGTCCTGGAAGGTGATAGGAAGGATGGTGATGGCCTTGAATGGTGATAGGAAGGATGGTGATGGCCTTGGATGGTGATAGAAAGGATGGATATGGTCCTGGAAGGTGACAGGAAGGATGGGTATGGTCCTGGATGGTGATAGGAAGGATGATGGTGGCCCTGGATGGTGATAGGAAGGATGGATATGGTCCTGGAAGGTGATAGGAGGATGGTGGTGGCCCTGGATGGTGATAGGAAGGATGGTGGTTGCCCTGGATGGTGATGGGAAGGATGGTGGTGGCCCTGGATGGTGATAGGAAGGATGTTAGTGGTCCTTGATGGTGGTGGCCCCGGATGATGCTAGGAAGGATGGTGATGGTTCTGGATGGTGACAGGAAGGCTATTAGTACTCTTGGATGGTGAAAGGAAGGATGGTGATGCTGAATATTGGTGGTGATGATGGCTTCGGACAGTGATAGGAAAGAAGGTGGTCTTGGATAATGATCGGATTCCTGTTGATGATGGTCTTGGGTCGTGATAGGAGGATGGCTTTCCTGGATAGCGATAGGATTCATGATGGTGGTAGTGACACTCATGGGTGTCAGCTACACTGGCAGAAAAATGTAATACCTCAGTGTATACATAATGGCTTCATTGAGTTAAAACACATGATGCATGATTTGCCAAGCAACTACTTATTTTGCCAAATTTTTTGTTGGTTAAAAAAGTGAGGCCTAGTACTAGAAATAAAAAGAATGGAAGTAGCTTCCTAATGTGGATATATGCAAATTTCTTGCAAGGCATCATTTGCCAGTGTTATTGATGAATGGAGTTTTTTATTCTTTTTAGTCCAAAGGAGTTATGGATGAGTGTGACGCTTAGCTGAACAAGATGGAAAATGACATGAGTGGAATGAAAGAATCAGCATTATAGTTTTATCTTTAGGAAGAATGCAAAAATTGATTTATATTTCCATAAGAAATGCTCATAAATATAGCTGATTATATGAAACTAAGAGATGAAAACAAAAAGGATATTTCACTTGAGTGATTTAACCATATGTACATATCTGATGAATTATTGTTCATTTCTCTGTATTTTATCAGTTTTTTGGTGATATGCAACTTCTATCATGAATCATTTTTATAATTCCTGTAATTATTCTAAATTGTGAGGTGTGAAACATTTTATAAGATGATTTTTGTAATGGAAGAAGTGAATAAATTTTAAAATCACTTGTGACTGAAAAATCTGCTTTGTCTTTTATATGTCAGTGAAATGAATTAGTTATAAGAATTTATGTATTAATTAATTTCTCAAACAGTGTCCTTGTGTATGCTAATATGTTATTTTATGTCTGGCAGATCATGGGTGTGGAATATATATACTTTGTGCAGACAAACACACTTGACAAGAGAAACCGGACTCTTACGATTGAAGCATACAATGAAAGCTTTTCTTCGAGAGTTGTCATCAATGAGAAGTGCCGCTACACAGTATGTACATTTTGGGGGATTTAGTATGGTGGAGATTGCTGATGTAGTAAAAGTACTTTTATCCCAACCAGATCAAAATCCAAATTATATGTGGTTTGTGAGTTTATAGAATCTGAAATATTCCATCATGTCAAATAGTTTCTATCTAATTAGCCTTTGAGATATTTTCTCTGGTGTACTGTACGATGTATTGTAAATACACTTATCACTGATGATGTGTAAATTTCCTAATGACTAGAATTATCTTAGGAACATATAAGTGGTTGAGGCACTTTGCTGATTCATAATACTGATAATAGAGTTGATTTATTGTGGTGAAAAAGGGTTTTACTTTCATTTATTTTGTAGGAAAACCCTCTTCATCTCCATATATCAATCATTAATAATTGTCTTTTGGTTATGTAATTATGTGTTGTAATGCCTTGGTATGTTTATGTAACATTGATTATACAGTGTTGACTGTAACATTGATTATACAGTGTTGATTGATTTTTTCTTATTATCATCAGGTTCATCCGGAAAACAGCGACTGGACATGCTTTGAGCAAGCTGCCACCCTAGATATTAAGTCATTTTTTGGATTTGAGAGCACAGTAGAAAAAATTGCCATGAGACAATATTCACAAAACATATCAAAGGTGAGCTACATGTAAATGTTTGAAGTAGGTGTTCCACAGATGTTCTTGAATATTGGAGACAAAGTATTTTTTGATGGAATATAGGGATGTTTACAGGAATGAGAAATTAATGCATAAGAAAAGGGAATTTGTCTGTGGACACAGTAGTTGAATGTGTGACATTATGTATGCATATGGAATACTTTTAGATCAGTTGCCAGTGCAGAATTCATGATGAAATGGTACTGACTGATTTTGATGGTTCCAAATGCAATGTACAACAAGAGATCAGATTACATTCTAGAGAGTCAGAATAACTAAGGTATGGAAATTGATTCAAGGCTGGAGCTCACTCAAATGGGTGATAGGTAAATATGCAAATTCCAGGATCCCTATTATGGGCCTCCTGCTCCTTCAAGGCTGTTCCTTTCATGGGAACGAGATGGGCTATTTTGGGGTAGGAAGGTTATGGACGATGCTACACTTTTATGTTTGCTGTTGGTGATACAGTCTTTCTTGCCGTGTCTTCCCGATTGAATTGATAACACATGCAGGCAGGATCAAGGAATAGCTCATAGGTTATAGGAATAGACAGTTTAAAGAGAAATGAAAAGATTTCAAGTGAACATGATGGTACTGAAAGGATGTGAAGATTATGTACATCAGTGGATCTGAATATTTCTGATGCTTACTTTGCACACAAGAATGTCTTTAGATAAATCTGATGTGCATTATTGGATGTGTGTTGCAGATAAATACTTTCAACGTAAGTATATCTTGAGGTATAAGCAGTTTGTATGTACAGTGTGTATGTTGTTGATAGGCACATAAAAGAAAATTGAAAGATTGATTGATTTTTTTTTTTGCACAGCACGTTACAAGTCATTTAAACAGCCATAGTTATACAATCCCAGCACATTATAACATTTAAATCTTGATTCTAAGCATTTAAAAAAGGTCTGGAATTCTCCCATCTTTTGTCTTCCCTTCCTCTTGTAAACTTTTCACCTTTTAGAGTCAGTTCTACACACACCTAAGGAGGTCAAATGAATTCTTCCCACACTCTTTTTTGTCGTACCTATAAAACTAACCTTTCGTCCAAAGTAGGTTTGATTAGGGAATGCCTTTAGCTATATTATGTCAGCTGCTATAAAGATAGACACAAGTAGTGAGTTAGATGGAAAAATGAAATACTGAATGGCATCATACTGTTCTCATTCCAGATATCTTGTGCATGCATGTTTTGCAGATCTTTAAGTCAGGCTTCTGTCAGCCAGGAACAATGACTAGAATTTATGTACTCTGCCTTTATCTCCTTACTTTAATTATGGGATGGAGATTAATGGATGTCTGCTGATAGTAAGATCATAAGTGGCAAGTGAAGTAATTTCATTCATCAGTAAGGATGTTATGTTATTAGAACATTATAATGTAGGTGAATTATTACAGCTGTGCTGTAAATAAATTGCTGTATTGTAACAAAAATTTGGCCTTTATTTTGAAGATTTTTTCAGTATAAAAAGTGCTAAATTATGCTTTATATCAGTATCATAAGTGATATTTCTTATGCATGAAAATTGTCTTTTCTTAAATGATTTTGCAACTTGAAATTACATGTGATTTTACATTTTAAAATTCTATCAAACAGGGAAAAGAAATAATTGAATATTTCATTGAAGAGCTTCGTAAAGAAGATATCACATTTGTGCCAAGATGGGAAGAACCATCTCCAAAGGCCATACCAGAAGTACGTGTCACTATAGAGAACAAAAAGTTGGAGAGCGAGGCTGAGAGCAGTTCAGAAGAGACTGAAAGACGGGACCGCACCAACAGTTCTCAGTCCGCTGCCTCTAGAGAACTTCAGCTCGGTGCTTCTGCCACAAATATCCCGAACATGGACAAGGTCAACCTTAACGAAGGTAAGATTTTTGTTTTGATTTTTTTTCTGTCTGCATGTCTTCAAAGATTCAAGTCTTCAGTTAAATGAAGTGGGACCATGGAAAGATTTAACATGAAGGAGTATTATTGATATTGTGAATTGTTAAAATTTTTGGTTTGTCAAGGAATCTGACAGTGGTTTATCAGAACTGTTTAATTGAATAAAATTATTAATGCAGTGTACATATAATGAAGCTGTGTAATATATATAGGTGGAAAAAGACTAGAAGTGAAAGAGTTAAAGTATTTGGGAGCTATCTTGGGAAGTTTGGTGATATAGAAGGAGAGATAGAGAGCAGTACAGAGTAGAAAAGTCATTGGGTCTCTTAGCTGAATAATGAAGGTGTATGAATGGAAGTGAAGACAGGATTAAGGGCAATTAAGTCCTCCCAGCCCTTACCTGTTTGGCTAAAACATGGAATGAGTCACAGAAGTCAAGAATCTAGGCTGTGGAAGTGACTTGTTTGAGAGGAGCATGTGGTATAACTGGATGGAATGAAGAAGGAAATGAAGGGGTGTTTGAGAGATGTGGTATGGCAGGGAATGGAAAGGGAATGAAATATGGAGAGTTAGAGTGGGTAAAACATAATACCTTAAGGTGGCTTGGGCTTGTGGAAAGATGGGAGACAGGGAGCTTACAAGGAAAGTGTATGACAGTACAATTTAAAGGGGTTGGGGTGAGTGGAAGACCACCTGTGACATGGGGAAATAAAGTGGAAGAACACTAGAGAGAGGTGGTGGAAGAATGCATGGAATAGTGTATGCGAGGAAGGGATGAGTGGAGACTTTTGCCCAGGCCACCCACTTGATGGGAATTTTTTGAGGGATTGGGCATGAGAGAGATATCTTCTTTACAGTAGTTGATATTAAATGTTAGATATGATAGGTTTAAAACTTGCTCGTCTACTGAGGATTATACCCAAGAGAATGTCAATACTAGTCTTGATTTTGAATTTAAGAAAGTCATTTGGTTTTGAAACAACTCTTGTGTTGTTTGAGAATTGAGAAAGAAAAATTATTTATTGACATCTTTTTAGTAATGGATTTATAGAATTTATAGTTTTTTAATTTTAACTTTTTCTTTTCTGTTGATCATGTGATGTTGGCATATAGAAAACATGAAAGGCAGAATTTCATTGCATGTAATATTTCATGATTTGTGCAGGGCATGTCAGTCAACTTCAGATGAATATAAGCCAGGTTCTAGTTTACTTGGAATCTGCTGTATAAGAGATAAGTTTGCTGGTACCAGAATCACTAATTTCTCATATACGAATCAGGTATTTCTCAGCGAGACATGTTAGAAGATGGAACAAAATTTAAAATATTGTGAGATTCTTAAATATATGGATTTTTAAAAGTGAAAACACGGTTAATCATGACCATTGCATGGTTTATGATAACCAGTAATTATGATAGGACAGTGCAAAGCATTACCTCTTTTGCATAGTGGAAAAATGGTAATGTTCAAATGTGGTAAAATTTCTAGAAGTGCTTCATAATTTCCTAAGTTGCATTGTTAAAATTTTGTGTTGCATCTGATCATCAATGATGTAAGGGGGAGTGTTTGTGTATCATGGAAAGAAAACTGTTATAATGCAAGAAACTGTGGCATAATATTGTAAAGTACATTCTAGCCTGAATATTTTTTGCACCTTTTTTCTTTATTATTATCCTTTTCTTGTATACAGGATATGTATTGTGATGCATTTGCAATTGCAGACACAGCAGCCACATTTAATTACACCTCCTGTTCAATCTCTCCCAAATGAATCTCTTTTATGCACGTTGATACAGATAGGTGTGGAATATTCTTTGAGGTCTTATCGCCAAATCTACTTAACTTGAGTAAAATTGAAAGTTTTCTTATGCTGTTTAGATTAGATAGCTTCACTGTCATATGGGAGCACTGTCATGTAAGATAGAGGCATCATGAAAGAAAAATATTCTGTGATATTGACTCCCTTTTTTCAGTTTATTGGTTTTCTTTACTTTCATTCATACTGATTTACCATATTGTTTGAAAAACAGATCTTTATCATATTTCTGTGGACTTAACACCGGGCTAAGAAAACTAATGTTCAGAACCCTTGGTTCATGAATCATTTAGAAAAAAGAAAATCCATAGAATCTTGTACATTAGGTCCACCATAACTGATGACTGAATATTAGAAATAAGTTTATTATGAATCATATAGGTCAAGGGTTCATATCCTGGAGAGGGCACTTGGCATAAAACCAACCTAGTTGTTCTTCCTCCCCTTAGAGACAGTTAATGTGAATAAGAGCAAGTTTATTAGGTTCAGTAGGGTTGAGGGACAAGTTAATTGGGATGTAAGTTTGAATGGAGAGAAAATAGGAGGAAGTGAAGTGTTTTAGATATCCGGGAGTGGATTTAGCAGTGAATGGAACCATGGAAGCCTAAGTGAGTCACAGGGGCGAAAGTTCTGGGAGCGATGAAGAATGCGTGGAAGAAGAGAACGTCACCTCGGAGAGCAAAAATGGGTATGTTTGAAGGAATAGCAGTTCCATCAATGTTATACGGTTGCTAGGCATGGGCTATAGATAGGGTTGTATGGAGGAGGGTGGATGTGTTGGAATTGAACTGTTTGAGGACAATATGTGGTGTGAGGTGGTTTGATCGAGTAAGTAATGTAAGTGTAAGAGAGATGTGTGGAGGGTGTGTTGAAATGATGTGGACATATGGAGAGAATGAGTGAGGATAGATTGACAAAGAGGATATATGTGTCAGAGGTGGAGGAAACAAGGAGAAGCAGGAGACCAAATGGGAAGTGGAAGGTTGGAGTGAAAAAAGATTTTGAGCAGTCAGGGCCTGAACATACAGGAGGGTCCGAGGCATGCAAGGAATACAGTGAATTGGAATGGTGTGGTATACCGGATCAACGTGCTGTCAGCGGACTGAACCAGGCCATATGAAACGTCTGGGGTAAACCATAGAAAGGTCTGTGGGACCTGGTTGTGGATAGGGAGCTGTGGTTTTGGTGCATTACTCTTGAAAGTTGGAGACTGACTGTGAACGAGTGTGGCCTTTTTTTGAGTGTTCCTGGCACTACCTTGCTGAAGGAGGGGGTAGTGCTGCTGTTTCCTGTGGGGCGGGGTAGTGCTGCTGTTTCCTGTGGGGCAGTATAGCACCAGGAATGGATGAAGGCAAGCAAATATGAATATGTTCATGTGCATATATTTATATGTCTGTGTATGTGTGTCTATATGTTGATATGTATATGTACATATATTGGCGTTTATGTATGTATATGTTTACCATTTACCACCACATTCTAGCTGTCACGCATAATGCCTCGAAGCCATAGCCTCCCCTCCACCTTTTAAGCCCCACAGAACCTTTTTTATGATTTCACGTGACCACTTCATATGCCCAGATTCAGCCCATTGAAAGCATATTACCCCCTGTCTACTGTATCACTTGGGTATACTTTATGTTATGCATGCATCACACCTTCATCAAGATCAGAATTGAATACCTCAAAGCATTCTTCACTCCATCCTTCCATCTCCAGCTTGGTTTTCTCCTTGTCCATTTCTCCACTTCTGAAATGTGTGCTTAATCATCCTCTCCTTATGTCTAAAACTCTGTAAACACACCTTAAGCTCTCTGAACCATACTTCTCTTACTGTCTTGCTTCTGTATCTTACTCTTTCAGTTTTTACTTATTCAGCACTCCTTACAGCACATTTTATCCTTAAGCATTTCATATGCACTGCATCCCCCATCTTCCTTACATTTTCCTGCATGGCCCATTCCTTACTTCCTTGCAACACTATCATGTCTTTTGTACCATCAGACATACCTGTTGAAGATGCTGACCACTCTTTCCATGCAATCCTTAATGTACCTAGGACTCTACTTCCCAAACCTATCCTTTATCCTTTGGGTTACTTAAGCATCCATGCTTCTATGCACTTTTATGTCCACTGCTAGGTGTCTAAAGCATTCCAATTCCTCTAGGTTTTCTCTCTTGAGACTCACACTCCAACCAAATTGTCTCTCTCCCATGCTAAATTTTATAATGTTATTTTTATTGATGTTGACTTTCAAACTTCTCCTGTCTCACTTGCAGACTCAAACACCAGCTCCTATTGTTTCTCATTCAATTTTGCTGCCAGAGCTGTTGTCAGCAAACAGCAACTAATTCGCCTTCCAGGCTCCTACACCCCCAACAGAGTGCAGACTCATCTCTCTCCAAAGCCCTTACATTTACCTCCCTCACTGCTCCCTCCATAAGCAGACTAAACAGCCATGTTGATGTCATACATACTTACTGCATTCCCACCTTCACCTGGAACAATTCACCCTCTTCCCTTCTCGCACACAATTTTTAGTGTATTAGTAGAAATTTATTACTCTTGATAGATTTCCTTCAGCACCATGTATTCATAAGACCTTTCAAGAGGCACCTATATCAAACTTGAGATGTGCTTTCACCCGATCCGTAAATACTTCTAATACATCCCTCTCTCTCTCTCTTTTAAGTATTCCTCATATAGATTTCCAAAAGCTTACACCTGATGCTTACACCCTCTGCCACTTTTGAAGCCACATCATTCCTCTCCAGTCTGATGTTCTATGCATGCTGCCACCGTCTCAGTGACCACTCTCCCATATAGATTTTGCCTCTGGAATTCAAACATTCACTTCAGAACCCCTTGCCTTTACACACTGACATTACACAGGCATTCTGGCAGTCCTCAGGCACCTCACCACAAGCCATACGTACACTGAAAATCCTAAGTATTCCCCTCTCTTGAGAGATTCAACTCCAGTCTTATTCACTCCAGCTGCATTGCTACACTGCACTTATGCAAGGATTTCTTCACCTCTTGTATTTTCACCAAGCCACAAACCATGATTCTTTCTCTGCATTCCCTGATGCCTCAGACACTCCACATCTGTCAGCCTATCATCAAACTTATTCAGCAATCTTTCAAAATACTCGCTCCATTTCCTCATCACCTCTTCATTACCGTTTACCATTTTTATTTATGCTCAGTTTACTGATGCTGCTACCATTTGTTTTTGTTCCTCAGACTGTTCATCTCGTTCCTAAACGTTCTCTTATTCTCCAAGAAGTTTCCAAATACTCTCTCACCCTAACTCTGATTTGCCCTCTTTTTCAGCCCCTGCACCTCCCTCTTGACCTACTGCTGCTTCCTCTTCTGCATCTCCCAATCACTCGCCTCCCTTCCCTACAGGTAATGCCCAAATACCCCTCTTTTCACTTTCACTAACAACTTAACTTCTTCATCCCATCACTCGCTACCCTTTTTCACATGCCCGTATGCCACCATGTAAGTGCAAGACATTTGCCTTGCATAAGTAAAGACTTCCATGAATACCTTCAATTCCTAACCCATTCCCATAGTTTCATTTATTCTCACTTTGCCATTCTTCACAAAATATCTTTTGGCATCTCCTTAAACAATCCTCTTTTCCAAGCTTGCTTATTTTCATCACCCTTATTACACCCACATAAATTCCTCTTATATTAAAGCCTCAGCCAAATTTCACCTTTGCCTCCACTAAGAGGTGATCAAACATCCCACCAGCTGCCCCTCTCATGACAATTGCATCCTAAAGTCATTCGGTTGCTGGCTGATCAGTGTGGACATAATCCAGTAATACTAGGTTACCATTAACCCCACTTACCCACATATACTTATGTATGCCCCTCTATTCAAATCAGATATTCCTAATCATTGGCCTCTGTTCTGCAATCACTTCCAGAAGTTGTTCACAAGAAATGGCAAATATGTATGAAAGAAAAAACTGATTATATACCTTTAGATAATCCTAGGAATAAGGAAGAAAGAATGCTGCCCACATATTCTCTGCACGTTGCAAAATTTGACAAAGAGGGATGGGATTAGGTGGATGGAAATCATCCCATCCTGTAGTACTTTCTGAAAGAAAGACCAGAGCAAAGGACCAAGTGAGAATTTATCCCCTTATGGCTCTGTCATCTGTTAATGACGCTGCCTCGCTCATGCTGGAAGTGGCAAACATGTATGAATAGAATAAGAATTTATTTTTCGTATTCGCCATTTCCCATGTTAGCAAGGTAGCATTAAGAACAGAGGACTAAGCCTTGGAGGAAATAGCCTCACTTGGCCCCCTTCTCTGTTCCTTCTTTTTGAAAAATAAAAATGGAAGGGGGGGATTTCCAGCCCCCACTCCCTCCCCTTTTAGTCACCTCCTACAATACGCAGGGAATACATGGGAAGTATTCTTTCTCCCATATCCCCAGGAAGAAAATGAGATATATGCATAGGGTTATATATACATACATATACAGCTAGAGACTGAGTGTGAATGAATTTGGCCTTTGTTGTCGTTTCCTAGCACGTGAGCATGTATACGAGGGGAGGGGTATGCCATTTCATGTGTGGTGGGGTGACGACGGGAATGGATGAAGGCAGCAAGTGTTGATGTGTACATTTGTATATATTTATATGTCTGTGTATGTATATGTATGTATACGTTGAAATGTATAGGTATGTATATGTGCATGTGTGAGCATTTATGTTTATCCATGTATATGTGGGTGGGTTAGGCCAGTCTTTTGTCTGTTTCCTTGTGCTACCTCGCTAATGCGGGAGACAGCGACTGAGTGTAATGATGAGATAATATATATATATGCATTGATGTATGTGTCATATGTGTAACTCACATATAAAGCTGTAACAGCAACTCAAAACACCGAAAATCTATGGCTGCATGTATCACATGAACTGTGAAACCCAGTATACACATCTCTTATGGCACCATTGAATATGCGCCACTTGTTTCAGGATCCCAGGAATATTCACGCACATTGCAGTAAAGTGAAATTGTTTTTGATAGCCAATTAGTTAATCTGAATTCCAATCAGTGGGTGAGAATGTTTGTTCTGATATATCCAAAGGATGAAGCAAGAGGGTTAAAGACTAGATGCCTTTGTCAAAAAAAAATTTCGTGGTCTTAAGATTTCCTTTTGTGTTATACTTAGGGTTGTTTATCAGTCTAAACTACTTAGCTGTGTATAAGATGGATTCAAGCTGCAGTCTATGCTCATTGTCCATTCAGTATTAGAGAGTCTGTAGATCATTTTCATCCAAGTATTTGAGATTGAAAGGTAGGATGATGATTTGTATAGGACATCTACCCTGTTTGCTGTATTAGGTGTCTTCTTTGGCTCAGAAACAAGTTTTGATCTTTGAAAGACTCCATTGTTAAATTGAATATAACAGGTGAGGACACATTTGCAATCCCACTCTCCTCAGAGTTTACTGTGTTTAAGACAACTAAAGGCTTGAGGTGAGCTAGTGGCATTAAGTATTCACAGCCGTAGATTACATGGTTTATCTTTGCTTCTTTTTTTTTTAAGTCAGAGGCTCCAGTCATGGACAAAAGTCCTCATGGAGATCAGGCCTTGACTGAAACATAAGAAATGGCAAAAGGAGAAAAGAGAGAAAGAAAGAAGAATCTAAGAGGTTTTGATGAAGTAGAAATGATGCCTTTTGAAAATGTGTCATAGTTGTTGGGAAAGACTCAGAAGGATAAAGAGGTTCAGAACTTAGCAATGTAGGAAAAGAAGCAAACATTGCATCGGCCATTGCTTAGATTAGTAATAGCTTTACAGTAATCACTTGGTGCAGTGGCACGCTATGAATTGTGTGCTGTGCTCGCAGAGGCATCAAAGGTAGAAGTCAAAATAAAGCCCATAAAAGAGAGATAGAGAACCAAGAGTGTGTTGTAGAGAAAATGAGTCAAGTTTTAAGGTCAGATTAGGAGAGCTGATAAAACATGTTGCTTTAAACTTGTCTCTGTCAGTGAATGTGAAGAGATATATAAGATCCCCAGGTGTAGAAGTGGTAGGGAGTACTATATATGATTATATTGGATGTTTTATGTTAAATTTTTGTTGAGCAAGTGTTTTATTTGAATTTGAATCCCAATTATCTTTGGGTAACACTGTCTAGGTGAAGAAAGAAGTCTCTCTGGTCTATTTCTATTTTAAACATCTTGATATATTACTTGCTGTATTTGAATAAGGATTCATCATGCATATTGAAGGAATTACAAGTGTAGGGCATAATGAAATTGAATAAGTGACAAAGTGTTTGCACATCCCTCGACAGAAGTTGTATTGTTTCAGGTTACATTACAAATCAGTGAGTCAAAAGAATATTGTCTGCAGTGATGAATACTTGCTGAAATTTCTTTGACTAAATTGCAGATGATGCTTTCTTGACAGACTCAAAATACATTAAATGGTATCTGGATAACCTAGTTCCTGAAGAAGTGGATAATAGCCAAAAGGATCGGGGTATTATTTCAATTATTTTTCAATTTAATGCTTGTTACTGTATCCGTATTCTGATCAAGATTTGATGGCTATGATAGGTATGCATTTAATCTGAAGCAGTATTATAGATTTAGCATGAACACCATTTTTTTTTTATTAATCTCTTTATTATTGAGTCATGATACCTAAAAGAGTGAATCATGCTAGATTCATTACATGAAGCTTTTAGCAAAAATTTATTTTTGGTATCCATTATGCAAGCTTTGATAAGCTTGGCACCATTTATTTCTTTGGAGCACCAGTAGGACTTAGTTATGAATTAGCTTAGAACCTTTATACTAATAATAGAAAGTAAGCTACCGTATCTCCTTTTGCACTGGATTCTTAAGCCAGAGAAACTATGAGGCCTAACCAACCGAAAAAGAAATAGCTCAGGTAGATGGTATGCTCTTACCGAGATAGAAAATGAATTATGTGACTATCAAACAACCCATCACCAAGCATGTTATTTAGAGGCTGATATTTCAGACTTCCTCCTTCATCCCCCAAGCAGTTATGTCATGTGTAGACCACATTCTCCTGCCCAAATTTTCAGTCTGTAAATTCTGTGTGTACCCAGTTAATTTTGTGGCATATTCTTATGTCTCATTCATATTGTAAAATATTTGATTTATAAAATATGTCTTCTCCAAAAAATCAGAAGGAAAAATCTTGTATCTCATTACTGTGTATGATTTGTTTCTTATGATATTTGTAGTACCATATACATTGCTTCTCACAGTTTGCATACTTATCCACCCTTGATTTTTGCAGCTATCCTGAGTACTTTTACCATCTATTGAAAAGACAAATTAAATCCAACACATTCGTCTATTTTGACACAATTCTTCCATTCCAATTATTTACACATTGTGTGAAAGCATTTGTATGCCATGTGATTGTCTTCATCTGGCATCTGTTTGAGTCATTTTATGTGCTGAGATGATGTATCTTAGTTAACATATTTCATTTACTTAAGTATTTTACAAACAGTTGACTTAAAACGCATGCTCTGAATCTTGTATTCTCCTCCTACCTATTTTAGTGTACGTACACCATCTTCTTTGGTATTTGTTGCTGTCAGTATTCCTTCAAATTGTTCCAAGTATCTCTTACACACATCCTTTGGCAGTTAGCAGTCCTTTATCAAAATCACTGATCTGTTCCAACCTTGTTTCATTCTTTCTCATAGATTTGATATTGCCTCTACACAGTCCTTTTTTATATAGAGAATATTGGTTAGATAGTCTTGTGAGTTCACCAACACACTGTTTTTTTTTTTTTTTTTTTTTTTTTTTTTTTTTTTTTTTTTTTTTTTTTTTATACTTTGTCGCTGTCTCCCGCGTTTGCGAGGTAGCGCAAGGAAACAGACGAAAGAAATGGCCCAACCCCCCCCATACACATGTACATACACACGTCCACACACGCAATATACATACCTACACAGCTTTCCATGGTTTACCCCAGACGCTTCACATGCCTTGATTCAATCCACTGACAGCACGTCAACCCCTGTATACCACATCGCTCCAATTCACTCTATTCCTTGCCCTCCTTTCACCCTCCTGCATGTTCAGGCCCCGATCACACAAAATCCTTTTCACTCCATCTTTCCACCTCCAATTTGGTCTCCCTCTTCTCCTCGTTCCCTCCACCTCCGACACATATATCCTCTTGGTCAATCTTTCCTCACTCATTCTCTCCATGTGCCCAAACCACTTCAAAACACCCTCTTCTGCTCTCTCAACCACGCTCTTTTTATTTCCACACATCCCTCTTACCCTTACGTTACTTACTCGATCAAACCACCTCACACCACACATTGTCCTCAAACATCTCATTTCCAGCACATCCATCCTCCTGCGCACAACTCTATCCATAGCCCACGCCTCGCAACCATACAACATTGTTGGAACCACTATTCCTTCAAACATACCCATTTTTGCTTTCCGGGATAATGTTCTCGACTTCCACACATTTTTCAAGGCTCCCAAAATTTTTGCCCCCTCCCCCACCCTATGATCCACTTCCGCTTCCATGGTTCCATCCGCTGACAGATCCACTCCCAGATATCTAAAACACTTCACTTCCTCCAGCCTCTCACCATTCAAACTCACCTCCCAATTGACTTGACCCTCAACCCTACTGTACCTAATAACCTTGCTCTTATTGACATTCACTCTTAACTTTCTTCTTCCACACACTTTACCAAACTCCGTCACCAGCTTCTGCAGTTTCTCACATGAATCCGCCACCAGCGCTGTATCATCAGCGAACAACAACTGACTCACTTCCCAAGCTCTCTCATCCCCAACAGACTTCATACTTGCCCCTCTTTCCAAAACTCTTGCATTTACCTCCCTAACAACCCCATCCATAAACAAATTAAACAACCATGGAGACATCACACACCCCTGCCGCAAACCTACATTCACTGAGAACCAATCACTTTCCTCTCTTCCTACACGTACACATGCCTTACATCCTCGATAAAAACTTTTCACTGCTTCTAACAACTTGCCTCCCACACCATATATTCTTAATACCTTCCACAGAGCATCTCTATCAACTCTATCATATGCCTTCTCCAGATCCATAAATGCTACATACAAATCCATTTGCTTTTCTAAGTATTTCTCACATACATTCTTCAAAGCAAACACCTGATCCACACATCCTCTACCACTTCTGAAACCACACTGCTCTTCCCCAATCTGATGCTCTGTACATGCCTTCACCCTCTCAATCAATACCCTCCCATATAATTTACCAGGAATACTCAACAAACTTATACCTCTGTAATTTGAGCACTCACTCTTATCCCCTTTGCCTTTGTACAATGGCACTATGCAAGCATTCCGCCAATCCTCAGGCACCTCACCATGAGTCATACATACATTAAATAACCTTACCAACCAGTCAACAATACAGTCACCCCCTTTTTTAATAAATTCCACTGCAATACCATCCAAACCTGCTGCCTTGCCGGCTTTCATCTTCCGCAAAGCTTTTACTACCTCTTCTCTGTTTACCAAATCATTTTCCCTAACCCTCTCACTTTGCACACCACCTCGACCCAAACACCCTATATCTGCCACTCTGTCATCAGACACATTCAACAAACCTTCAAAATACTCATTCCATCTCCTTCTCACATCACCACTACTTGTTATCACCTCCCCATTTACGCCCTTTACTGAAGTTCCCATTTGCTCCCTTGTCTTACGCACCCTATTTACCTCCTTCCAGAACATCTTTTTATTCTCCCTAAAATTTACTGATAGTCTCTCACCCCAACTCTCATTTGCCCTTTTTTTCACCTCTTGCACCTTTCTCTTGACCTCCTGTCTCTTTCTTTTATACTTCTCCCACTCAATTGCATTTTTTCCCTGCAAAAATCGTCCAAATGCCTCTCTCTTCTCTTTCACTAATACTCTTACTTCTTCATCCCACCACTCACTACCCTTTCTAAACAGCCCACCTCCCACTCTTCTCATGCCACAAGCATCTTTTGCGCAATCCATCACTGATTCCCTAAATACATCCCATTCCTCCCCCACTCCCCTTACTTCCATTGTTCTCACCTTTTTCCATTCTGTACACAGTCTCTCCTGATACTTCTTCACACAGGTCTCCTTCCCAAGCTCACTTACTCTCACCACCTTCTTCACCCCAACATTCACTCTTCTTTTCTGAAAACCCATACTAATCTTCACCTTAGCCTCCACAAGATAATGATCAGACATCCCTCCAGTTGCACCTCTCAGCACATTGACATCCAAAAGTCTCTCTTTCGCACGCCTGTCCATTAACACGTAATCCAATAACGCTCTCTGGCCATCTCTCCTACTTACATAAGTATACTTATGTATATCTCGCTTTTTAAACCAGGTATTCCCAATCATCAGTCCTTTTTCAGCACATAAATCTACAAGCTCTTCACCATTTCCATTTACAACACTGAACACCCCATGCATACCAATTATTCCCTCAACTGCCACATTACTCACCTTTGCATTCAAATCACCCATCACTATAACCCGGTCTCGTGCATCAAAACCGCTAACACACTCATTTAGCTGCTCCCAAAACACTTGCCTCTCATGATCTTTCTTCTCATGCCCAGGTGCATATGCACCAATAATCACCCACCTCTCTCCATCAACTTTCAATTTTACCCATATTAATCGAGAATTTACTTTCTTACATTCTATGACATACTCCCACAACTCCTGTTTCAGGAGTATTGCTACTCCTTCCCTTGCTCTTGTCCTCTCACTAACCCCTGACTTCACTCCCCAGACATTTCCAAACCACTCTTCCCCTTTACCCTTGAGCTTCGTTTCACTCAGAGCCAAAACATCCAGGTTCCTTTCCTCAAACATACTACCTATCTCTCCTTTTTTCACATCTTGGTTACATCCACACACATTTAGGCACCCCACTCTGAGCCTTCGAGGAGGATGAGCACTCCCCGCGTGACTCCTTCTTCTGTTTCCCATTTTAGAAAGTTAATACAAGGAGGGGAGGATTTCCGGCCCCCCGCTCCCGTCCCCTCTAGTCGCTTTCTACGACACGCGAGGAATACGTGGGAAGTATTCTTTCACCCCTATCCCCAGGGATAATATACATATATAAACACACACACACACACACACGCACACACGCACACACACACACACACCCACACATACATATATATACATATGAAAAATGTAAGAAACAATTTAGAAAACAAACTTTTAGCTTGAAATGAATGAAAAAATGAACGTCACATAATGGATCAACCTCTGGTTATGGAAAAGGAAATGTACAATTTATTCACACAAACGTCAATAGCAGTTCTCATCAATTTCACCACTGAATCAATAAGCTTCAATGTCTAAGCTACATTTTTCTCCAACTTCACTATTTTCTTGTCAAAACACCATGCATGAAAACTATCACTCCAGTAACACAACTGTAAACATTTACTTCCCCTTTAAAAAGTTCTGGGGAAGTCTGTCTCGATACACTGCGGCGAGGCGACGCGACGCTGACACAATCACTGTCACAATATCACTTCTGCCTCCTTTTTTTTTTTTTTATCATTTCTAATATACCACATTGCATTTTTTGCTTTTTTACAATCTCATCACTTATACCTCCCTCTTGCATCCTTGCTGTGCCCTTGTTTTCTGTCATATTAGCTTTTCGTATTAATTCCCACTCCCCATATTGTTTAATTCTTTGTTACACATTTTTCTCTTTAGATTCTTTCCTTCATAAGTTTATGTGATGGGTGTCTAAC
Organism: Panulirus ornatus; assembly: GCF_036320965.1. Taxonomy (NCBI): domain Eukaryota; kingdom Metazoa; phylum Arthropoda; class Malacostraca; order Decapoda; family Palinuridae; genus Panulirus; species Panulirus ornatus. The sequence goes on from NC_092274.1 coordinate 2,128,121, forward strand.
AGTACCATGTTTAACTCCTCTTATCCTGCTATTCCTCTTGTACTCCACAATTACAGTTAGTAGTATTGTTTGTCAACCATCTGTTTTATACCAATTCTACATAAAGACTTGTCCATAAGATGTGTCAGTGACTCCCAAAATGTATTCTGTGATGAAATTCTGTAGACCCTTTTCATTCCCATGTTTCATCCTTATACCCTATCAACCCACAACACTTGTCACAGTTCATTTGGATTATTATTTTTGTCTCCCATGTTTGTAAATTTGTAGATTAAATGATATTTGTGTGCAGATTTGAGAATATACTCTGTACCCTTTTACATTTGTACAGATACACCTCCGAATTTCCAGCAACTGATGGTTCAGCATCTCCTTTGGTCCGGACAAAATTATGTGAGGGAACTTCAAATTACCATGGCCACTAAACTAGTTTACTGGGCGTTCACAGATGGCGTTGCGTGTAGGGCGCGCTCATTTACATTCTTTACACTGCACTTTTTGGTGGGGATACTGCAATTCTGTGAGATTCTTAGCATATTTTGCTTAAATTTAACCATAGCTATGGCTTCTAAGACATATGAGAGTGTCAGTCGTGGTGTCAAACATGAACATTAGTCCATATCAATCCAAGATAAAGTAGAACTGTTGAAAAAAATGGACCATGGTGTTTCGGTGCATAAGCTGTGTGACATCTACAGTACTGGTTCATCAACTGTTTATGATAAAAAGAAGCAAAGGGAGAAAATATTGAAATTCTATGCAGACAGCGATTCCAAGAAGCAAATGACGTTTAGAAAAACTATGAAAGATGGTAAGAGTACCGAGCAGGATCGAGTAATGATGGAACGGTTTCGACTGCGTTGGAGTGATGGAGTGGACTTGTCAGTTAGCCTGATAATGGACCAGGCTAAGTTGTTCCATAAAGAACTTGAATTACAACATGAGTGTGACTATAGTGAAGGATGGCTTCAAAGATTCAAGAAGCTTCATGGAATTTCCATGAATAAAGTGTTCTCAGAAAAGCGGTCTGAAAACCACGAAGGAGCTGCCGAGTATGTGGACGAATTTGCGAAACCTGTAGCTGACGAGCACCTCAGTCCTGAGCAGGTGCATAATGCAGCCGAAACTGCATTATTCTGGCAATGCACACCTAGGAAAACAGTAACAACAGAAAACAAAGAAGACCCCCCACAGGATCAAACAATCTAAGGACTGACTTACCATCTTAGGGTGCTCAAACATTTGATATTTGTTTAATTCAAATTTCTAGCAGTCCATGGTATACTTTAGACACATGGGAGATGTATGATTAGTGGGTTAGAGATGTTGAATTATTATTACATGACCACAGTTGGTCCAGCAAAATGGTTAATCCGGCAAGGCTTTGGAACCAAGAGTGCCGGAAAATCGGTGGTGTACCCGTATGATATGATTTATTTATATTTTGCTGTTATTGAACTCCACCTGCATGAGGTTACACCATGAGTGAAAAGTGACCCTTGGTAAGGCTGTATCATCATTAGTTGATGAAACAGATTAGGGTGTTATTCTCACTTCAGGGGAGTCCATCCTGTCCCTGCTACTGAGTGTTGTGTGGCCTTGAAGTTCCAGTAGCCCCTGGACCATTGAGAAGAGGGTGCTGGGGTTATATAATGATAGTGATGATGATATCTATTTTGTCCACTACTTATTGTGTATTATGATTGATCTTTGATTTTCCTTACTTTAACTTTTTTTTTCTGCATTATTGTCGGCTGTGAATGACGTTATGTTCATAATTTTTGCCCGCCTTAAATTTTTTTTTTCACTTCACGTTGGCTTTTACACCCTCATTGTGAAAAATTGCATGATGCATCTTGCTATATCATTAATGGAAATGATGGTTACTTTATTGTACATTAGTTGTAGATATTTAACGCTGGTCTCCCTTGATGTAGTGACATTTCTTTGTTTCTTGTATCTTTTAATAGTTTTGGTGATTTTGTTTCCTTCTAGTGAATGATGCTTGAGCACTCTTGAAGGTGAGGTATGCATGAGATAAAAGGAATTAGACTGAAATGTTACATTAGAAGCTGCTTGCTGTCAGACGTCTGAATCCGAGAATATGAAGCTGTCAAGGTAAACCATGGACTAGTCAGATGGTCTTGGCTGTGGATGGAGAGGCTCTGGTTTGTGTATATTCTAAATTAGAGAGAGGTGGTATGTGCAAAAGAGTCCAAGGTTCATTCATTCCTGTTGCTGCTTATCACAGACGGGAAAAAATTTGACAGAAAAAGGAGTCGTGATGTAGTCCCAGATTTTTTTTAATGAGATTCACATATTCATTCTAAAACTATGTGCAAATGATATGAGCTGCAGTTTGTATGTTAATGGCTTTATATAAGGATGAGAAGAAGCAGAGGCACAGGCAGTTCCATGAGACCTTATATTTCTTACGTGGAAGCACTGGACTTTTTGTTGACTATGACTGTCTGTTTGGAGTTATTTGACACGTTAAAGATCCAGTATGTTCTTCTTACTTATAACTTTTTAACGTGATTCATTTTGCATCCATTGCCATATTTTTAGAAAAATACTTTTGTTTGAACATCCTTTCCTTAGGACCTTTAGTGAACATACTGATGGAGATTTTTACATCCTCATAGATATGAAGTTTCAGGCCTATAGGCTTGGAGAAGAATGTACAAACATATCGTCAGTGATCCCATAAGAGATGCAGTCTGATGTGTAATCTGTTGGGGGCACTGTTTACAAGAAAGTTAGTGGAAGTATTTTTCTATAGAGTGGTTCTGGCTCCCTGAGCTTGGACTTGTTGAAATAACTATCATCTTCAGCATTGTACGTTTGCCCTCATCTGCAGGTTAAAGGGCCTTTGATTAGTGGATGGTCCAGAATCTTGTTAGTTTCTGATGATTTAGCCTTTTTTAAAGAGGTGAAACTAAGATTCTGACATTCTGTTTCTGATGATTTGGTAGATATAATACCAACTCAACATTTCTGTGATACATTGGCATATCAGGAGTTGCTGAGCATCATTTAGTAACAACAACAGCACTTTGCTTGAGCCTTTCTCAGCCAATATGTTAAATACCTACTGGGAATGATGGTCTGAAGCACAAGGTTAATCATTCTAGACAGGATTTTATTAAAGTGAATTATAAAGTACTCATATCTTTCCTGAGTGGAAGAAATGACTAAGAGGGGCATGATTAGGAGAGGCTGAAAGTCCTCCCATCCATTATGATTACTTTCTAAAAGTGGGAGCAAAGGTATGAACTGAGAGAGGAATTTTCCTCAAAGGCTCTTCACTAGCCAGGAAGCTGGAAGCAGTTATAAGAAAAGAATTATGTGTGTATACTTGCAGCTTGCTAGATAAGTGGCATTACCAGTTTGTCCTGTGTAAGTCATTAGTGATTGTGTTAAGTCTTTAAGAGGTCTGTGGTGTAAGCACCTGAGATTTGTAGCTAGGGATCAGACTAGCCATTTGGATTTCCTTTGTTTTACCTCATCTTTTTACTATTTTATCATCTGGAATCAAACATAGAAATTATATATCTTGTTGTTAATGACTTAGGAAAGAATTGATTAAATAAGCAGTAGAGTAAGAAGAGTGGAAGACAAATACTGGTTTAGAGAATGACTCATTATGATAGTGTATTTTAGTGAGATAAGGGGTGGTAGATTCTCATGAAGGCTAAGGGTGGATAGCATCCATAGCTTATTGGTCTGCATGGATTATTCTAGGGAACAAAAGTTCAAGTTCGTTTAACTTATGGTAATTTAAGTGTTCCATTCCCTCAGTATAGCCATAGGTCGTATAGGAAACTGATTTTGATTTGATTTTACTTGCTCAGGTGTTGGTGAATTCTACCCACATGTTGTAATACTGCTGATGAAAAGTCACCTCTGTTGAGGCTGTATCGTTGTCCTTAGACCAAAACGAACAGTGTCATTGAGGGTTTTTTCACCCGAAAAGAGCCCAACTAAACTGCTTCTTTGTGAAGTGCAGCTTGGAAGAGGCAGACTTTCAAAAAAAGGGTCCTACAGTTGTATGATGACAGTATTTTACTTGCTTGTGTAATTACTATTTAACATCTGTCATAAGAAATATGTAGTTTCCTTAATTCCACCTACATATGCCCACTTGTTGCTTGTAGCATGAATAATATTTTAGTTGGATAACCCCGAAAGGAGTCTCACGTCCACTGATTTTTTAGTCGCTTACAAAGTGGTAATTGGTAGTAACAGAAAAAAATAAACCTCTTCATATTGTAATTGCAGTAAATAGTAAGATCTCACTATCATCCAAATGCTGTAAAATTAGTTTGTAGAATTTGTTGAAAGAAATCAGATTACATCACGAGGTCAGATAATACATGTAAAGAGGAAGACACCTTTCATATTAACTTGAATAGGTTTGGATGTTAATTTTTCACCTTTCGCTCATAAAAACTGAGAAGAGATTTTGTTGTTAATGTCTATTAATTTAAAGTTCAAAGTTTTAGATATGCAGGGGTTGCCTTTTTTCTGAAGCTAACTTTGCCTGTAAATAGCATCTTATGATTTTATCAACTGAACTGTTAAAAGCCTCTTGAACCTATAAATGAAATATGCTAATGCTATTTTTGATATGGTGAAAGGATTATTAAAGATCTGTTTCCTAGCAAAAGAATGCCTGTTACAATCATCATTCCATAGCTGTAGTTGAGCAGTCTGATACTGACCTGTATTTCATACACAATAGTAGATACATTTTTTGGTTCATGTAGTTTATGAATAAACCAGATGAATATTTCTCAACAGATAACAACAAGCTGGACGCAGATTACATAAAGAGATGTCTAGGAGACTTAACTCCTTTACAAGAGTCACGGTTGATACAACTGAAGAAGTGGGTTGCTGAACTCCAGAAAGGAAAGGTGAGTTCATCAGAAAGATAGATTTTAGTGATCTGGAAAGCTAAGTGCCTATGATTACTGTTTTATACAGAAACATTTTTGTTTATTGACCAGTTTAGAAAACATAGTAACACAAAAACCATCCTTAGAGGTGGGGTCATACTCATTCAGAGTGGTTGCCCCTTCAGATGACTGACCACCAAGGAGTCACCCACCATTAGCCAACTAGATTTCATTTCTCCTCTCTGGTGATGCACTATCATGAATTGGCATCAGTAGAATTCACTGCTCTCTTGTCATACTACTGCTGACAGTAAAAATCAAAATGGTGACAGAAATTTAAGGTAATCCTTATTGCACTGGTTTTCTTTCTGGGCCTTGGCTTCCAGTGCTAGAAGGAAATGTATTACAAGTAGAGTAATATTCTAGCCAGCATAGATAAATTTGAAAAAAAGAATTATTATATTATACTTAGTTGCTGTTTCCCGCATTAGCGATGTAGCGCAAGGAAACAGACGAAAGAATGGGCCAACCCACCCACATACAAATGCATATAAAAAAATAGATAAATAAAGTCACTTATACTGTGTTAACTCTGAAGAGCGTACATAGGGGAGAGAAGGTGGGAGGCCACGTACCTTGCTGCATGCTACCTTCAGAGACAGAAACCTTAAGACTAATTTTTGTAAGGAAATGAGATGACAGTTGTTCTCATACATGTAATTGCTTAGTTTCACCTGAGTTTCTGATAAAGTAAATTGTTTGTTGTTATACTTTCACTTGATATATTATGAAGATAACTCCCAAGGGTATTCTTATAACATGGCAACAGTTGCTAGTTTCTGTACAAATGGTGAAACATTTCTTCAGTTTCTGAAGGAAGTATGTGCGAGACGTGAAGCATTTCAGGGGTCATGTGACAGCCAGCTTATGTTTGAACCATCATAGTCCAAAGGGTTATTTTCTCAATTGATTTTTTCAGCTTCTTGATTGTGCAAGTTGTTTTTGATATTTTGTCATGTGTTGACATGATTATTGGGTTTAAAGAATGAGTTTTAAATGTTGCAGGAATATTTGGTGTTGTGGTTATAAAGACTATAGTAACGTCTGTGTAGTCTGTAAACTCTTACAAATGTTTCTACAGGTTCCAAGTGACACTTGCTTGTTACGATTCTTACGAGCCAGAGATTTCAACATTGAAAAAGCACGGGAGATGCTAAGTCAGTCCCTCATATGGAGGAAAAAGAATCAGGTGGATAAGATGATGAGCGAGTATCAAGTGCCGCAAGTGGTGAAGGACTACTTCCCTGGAGGATGGCACCACCAGGACAAGGGTAAAGTTATTGTCAGTCAGCAGTCAATGTATGTGATGATCTGCCAGTGATGGCCCTTACATTGATCTTTGTTCTTGTATATTACTGTCTGTCTGTTAATTTTCTTTGTTTCTCTTCACATCTGCATGGGGAGGAACAAGTGCATAGAGCATCATAGTTCAGTGAAATATATTCTCAATTGATTTTAGGATAACTTTACATCTACTGATATATTTTGTATTGACTGAATTAGCTTGCGCATTAGGTTCTCTCATTTGGAAAGTCTTACGTCTTAAAAGATCTTTATCCATGTGCCTCTCTGCTTAATTTTTTAACTGTACATTCTTGCTTTGTTCTGTATCCAGCTGTAATATGCAATTTTTTTTCTTAATGCCTGTCCTGAGTTACAGAAACAAGAATTTCATATCCATAAATCAAAGATAGAATAAGTAACTAGTCTTGGAAATACTTCAAGTGTGCTGTACATGTAAACTCTTCCCATTCATTAGAAGTTTTGGTGTACCTCCAGATTTTCTCATTTGCAAGAGTGTATTCTTAGCTTCAGTTTGCTACTAACATCCTTACTGATAGGCGTTCTAAAGTATCCAAATTTTCATTTACAACTTCCAATTCTTTACCATTTAAAGTTACATTGCTCACAACATCCTGTTCATGTACACATCTAGAGATAAGGACATTAGGAATACTTCTGTAGCAAAAGAAATAATTTGGAAGATTGTTAAGCCAAAATTGGACTGATTAGGCAAATAGTAAAGCAAATGAAGTCTCAGTATTACAATAGAGGAATAGGGCAATAAAATAGTCATGATTCTCAATTTTTTTTCCTCAAAAGTATGTTCTATTATCTAAATAATTGTAATTATTTTGTCTACCTTTCTCTCTATCTTTTTTGTCAGTGAATCAATAAAGTGTTGTAAAAGATTTTGATAGTCATCTTTTTGAGAATACTCTCTTCTTTCAGAGGGTCGACCTTTATATCTTTTACGTTTAGGCCAGATGGATGTAAAGGGACTCGTAAAATCTGTTGGTGAGGAAGGGCTTCTTAAACATGTAAGTATACATAATTTTTAGGTAATTTGATAGATATATTTAGCTTTATTCTTGTCAGTATGGAATAAAAGGATTGTAGGGTACTGTTTTGTCTATGTATATATTAGTGTCTTTATTGTGTACTGAGTATGGATCAGGTACACAAAAGCAGACCTCTTTTGTTGCATTTGCATTATCACTTGCACATGAAGTTGGAAGGGAATGGGGTAAGTTGTTCCAAGTGAAGGTAAGTCCGTGTCAAAGATGTGTGATGTCACTGTAGCTGTATACTGTAAGCAGATGATACAGTTCTGACAGCAGACTCAGAAGAGAAACATGGAAGCTGGTGATTGAACTTGAGAAAGTGTTTGAAAGAAGAAAGTTGAAAGTAAGTGAGAACAAAAGCAAATTAATAGAGGAAAGCTGGCGATTGAATTTGAGAAAGTGTGTGAAAGAAGAAAGTTGAAAGTAAGTGAGAACAAAAGTAAATTAATAGAGCACCGAAGGGGATATAAGAGAATGGTTTGATTGTAAGCTAAAGTGGGAGAAGTGAAGTGTTTTAGATGAATGGGAGTAGATACAGCATCAGATGGATCCACGGGGTCTGAAGTGAGTCACAGGGTGGGAGAGAGGGAGGCTAAGGTCATTGGTACGTTAAGGAACACGTGGAGAAGATGGGCATGCTTGAAGGTATAGTAATCTTGAGTGTCATATATAGGTCTGCTCAGCTCAGACTGTCACCAGAAATACTCACACAAACTATATGAAATTAAATTGGCCAGAATTCAGACAGTACAGAGAATGTAAGCTCCAAAAATTTGCCGTAGATTATTTATAATTGATAGACTGTTCCTTCACAGATAATAGGATACCCTGCAACATATGTACATACTTCAGAATTGTTTATTTTGATGTGTCACATTTAGATGTTACTTAGATCATAATCTCCATATGATAAAAACATCGCAAGGAATGCTTTGTTTCAGACATTGCACATATGTGAAGAGGGTCTGCGTCTGACAGAGGAAGCTACAGTTAGTCAAGGGTGTCCAATAACTACTTGGACACTTTTGGTAGATTTGGAAGGGCTTAACATGCGTCACCTTTGGAGACCTGGTATTAGGACGCTACTCAAAATTATTGAGGTAAGCGTTTTATAAATCTCTAAATTGTATCATTTTCTGGTTATGATGCTTAAGAATTTCATGTTGTCAAGTCATTGGCTTTATTACAATTTATATTTTATCTTGTTATATTCTTATCTAACAACAGTGACCTCTGACTGTACATTGACATGTTCACTGATTGCTGTATTTAGTATAGGAGCTTTATACACCATAACCACTCATTTACTAGATCTCTTGTCCGGTGTGAGATAGATTTTAGAATTAATGACATGCTCTCTTCTGTATCAGATTGTGGAGACAAATTACCCAGAGACAATGAGCTGTGTCCTGATCATCCGAGCACCGCGTGTTTTTCCAATCCTTTGGACTCTTGTATCAACCTTCATTGATGACAATACTAGGTATGGATGGTCACCTACTTATTTACAATATGTGTAATTACCTATTTGTGCAAACAGAGAGAATCCCATGCACACATTTGACACCCCTTGGTTATGGTTGGCAGAGGTGTTGTGTCTCTTAATTCTTGAAGTGTCACCCATATAGCATGGAAGATGCTGAGAGATCACTTTGTCTGTTGTCCATCATCGATCTAGTGTTAAGAATCTCTCTTAATCCTGCAACTTAACTGTGGTGATGATTTGAAAATCCTAAATCAGATACTCATTAAACTTTACACAGCAAAGCTGTTTCCCAGCATCTCAATAATTGATAATTGTTGCAAGACCCATATTTATAGTTTGGATTTTTCCTGAGTTTAATCCCTTATAAGAGGCTTGACATGGAACTTAGTCATAACTTTAAAAAAATGACTCCTTTGGCCATGAAATTTCACATTTTTTAAGAATATTTGTGCCATGTCTGTATCACTCAGAATGACTATTTTGCAGTGCAGGTGTTCCTTCTCTTGGAAAGTGAAACAGGAAGGGGAGGATTTCTAGCCCCCTTCCGCTCTTACACCTTTTAGTCACCTATGTAGTTAGTATTCTTTCTCCCTTATATCTCTCCCAAGTCTGCCAATTAATTTTTTATCCTTTCAGAAATTACCACCTCACACTTAGTGGCCTAAATCTTTAACTCTGTTCTACACACCATATAAGACTGATTTGCCACCTTGAATATTTCTGTTCGCTTAGCAAACAGCATCAGATTTTTTTGTAAATAAGCTCGTCATCAGCAACCATGTCATTGTATCCAACTGGGGCTTTTTTCCCACTCTTATTATTTTTGCTTTCATCTCTGTTTGTTCTGTAGAGTTTTCCATGTTATGTGGATTTTTGTTTGTTTATTCTGTAATTTAAGAACAATTTCATTTTTGTATCAGGTTTGTCGTAGTCAGTGATTTAATAGATGTATTCATTGCTTTTCTCAGGTCCAAGTTTCTGTTCTATGGAGGAAATGATTACCAAGGTGCAGGTGGTTTGGTTGATTACATGCCAAAAGAAAATATCCCAGATTTCTTAGGGGGTGAATGCAAGGTGAGAGATTTTTCCTTTTTTTATCCTACAATTTAGGATACTTTCCTTTGCTGTATTAAGAAATGTTGTCATCACTGTTTGCTGCATAAAACATGTATGCTTATTTGAAATGAGAAATGAAATATTCACTGAAAATCAGCATAACTCACATGCTGTCTAGTGATATAAATAGGTAATAGTGACTTGTTTTATGTTCTTGAAACCAAATTGTATGATAATATATACATATTTATTTGTTTATGTACAATACTCATGTATTAAGAGTCTCAGTTGTGAATTATGGTTAGTCCAATTGTCAGTTATTGGATCTTGTCTTATAAACTTAAAGAATATGATATTTCATACTTTGGTGTATACTCAGATGCCACCAATGAAGTACAGAAGGCCTGACATGGTTTAGAACAACTCAATATGTGATACAGACTATTGTGATTTGTCATGATTTTATGGCATGCAGTTTTGACTTGCTTGGTTACCAAGGGCTAGGATAGGCTTCTAATCATTTCTTAAGTTTAGACCGGTACCTGTTATAACTAAAATTCTCTCACGTTCAGCTGCAATTTATGCTTCTGAAAGGCATTGAAAAAGAAAGCAAATTTGATATTTGATGCAGACAGTGATGATTATCTAAATAGTGGTACAGCAGATAACATAAGGTAAAACTAGATTTGTATGAATGACCGAAATGATCAAGTCACTTTAATACTGTTTAGTAGTTATAAGGTGAGGGTAGCACTTTAATGCTGTTTAGTAGTATTAAGGTGAGGGTAGCTAGTTTTCTGTAGAAAATGTAATCACCAACCTAGCTTTGTAAATACAGTTTTAGTTTTTTGCGTGTTACTGAAGATTAATCTTGGTAAGTCTTTCTTGTATATTTGTTCTCAACAGAAAATTGAAAGATAGAGTGAAAGGATTTGGGACTGTAGTCAAATATGTATGTGATTATTTTAAATGTTGATGAAAATACTTTAAGGTTTATTAATTGTGCTCTCACGCAGGTCTATAATGTAATAGTCAGCTGCAGCTGTTATTTTCTTTAAATATTATACTTGTCTATCTCTCTCTCTCTTTGTTGTGGTTGGCGTTTTGACAACAGCGAGGCACTCTTTCTCGCTTTGGCCCTGTACCTGAGTCCTTGTATACTGTCACGTACTCAGATGAAGTGGAGCATAGCGTAAGAGATTAGCCCACAATATTAGGCTCATTATTAACAGTGAATGCTAGATATCTTCTTGAACACACCCAAGTGTTTAAAAGAAATAAGTCAATTTGACAAATAACAAGAAAGTAATCGTGGATTTTGGTGTTTTCAAGAGAAATCTAGCCTTCATTTGTGTTTGGTGCCATAGTTCAGGAATAACACAACACAAGACAGCAATTATGCAAGATGAATGTATAAGGACTATTAAATATTTAGTAATGTAATCAGATGATTTGTTTTTGGTGTTGCTATCGTCAGTAAAATATTGATATATATGTATCTGCTAGTTTGCACTGTTTATGCAGAGACATGTTTTCTGTAATAAAGTTTAAGCTTCATAGACCCTAAACCATCAAATGTGTGCACTGTAATTGAACAACCATGAGAAAAGGAAAACCCAGTTGCAAAACCACGAGTGATTGCTCTTGTTTCAAACCATATCCATCCACCTTTTTGCCATCTCTTCCTGTTTATGACTCATGCAGACAAATATGCAAAACCTGTGCACAAGTGCCACTCTGTAACAAAGTAATTTACAAGTTGGACCTGTATAATGCATAAGCAATATTCTGTTTGTACAGTATTTGGTTTGAAAGAAAGAATTGTAATTCAGTGGCCCAGATTGTCTGTCATGGCACAGATTTGATAAGATGTAGCAAGCAGAGAGTTGAATTGAATAGTGCTAATGCCCCCTCTGTTTTGACTCATCTTTAACCTCGGCCTAGGGACTTTGATAATGAAGAATTTTTGGTATTATTTGAACCTTGCATGAGGTTTACTTTAAAACATCTGTAGTTTCAAGAAAAGAAAATGAGTATAGGCTACATCTTAGAACTTGCTTGGTTAAATCCCCAAAAAGGATGTTGAAGAATGATTTGTTCTCTACTAAAATTGACTGCTTGAGAGGTACACTGAGGTACACTTAAGTTGAGGTATTAGTTTTGCGAAACAAAAACTTGATCGTAAATGATGTATTGTTCTTAGGCTTTAGATCTTTTTCATATTCCTTGTCTTACAGTGTAACAGGGAATAAGTAGTTTAGCTAGGTGTTGGTAAGTGACCATCACCCATTTGATGATTGGCATAAATCTTAGGGTCTGCAAAGCTCGTGTTGCTTGCACAAAATTATCTTGGATCTAGAGTTATCAATATTCATAAATGTATATCTCTAGATTGCAATAAAAGCCAGTGAGCAGGTGGAACCATAAAGATTGAAATACTGTGCAAGTTTGAGATTGTGGAACCAAGATCACTAACTGAGGGAAGTGTGAGATGAGCACAAGATAACCTGTAGTTTACATTTTGCTGACACCTTGGCTTTGGTGTTAGGATTTACATCTCTAATGGGTGTCCATTTCAAATGTGAACAAGTTTGATGGTACTGGGTTTTCAGAGCTTACAATTTTAAAGACAAAAAGGTTAAAGGTAACCTTTGAACCCTTCATGATTCATAATTATGATTGCATCTAAATTCCTGTTTTCCTTCTATCTCTGAAATAATTCATCTTACAAGCTGGTTAGTTTGCTTTATTTTCCACTTATGGTGTGAAAACATACTAGTCCTTGTGACCTCCATATAAAGTAGTCATTGCAGTCTCCGTATTTTCTGAAATGTTTTTCTTAACTTGCTTCCACATTAATATGATTTTGTGTGTTTATGTCAGGTGGTGTAGTATAGTTGAATTAACATTTGAAGTAATTCTTAGCTCTTTAAAGTAGCTCTGTATACAATGTGACTGAATTATGGTGAGGATTATTATTGATGATTTAAAAGCTACATATTTATAATGATTGTAATTTGTAAGGTATTTTAACAACAAGAGGTTTCGAAAACTTAGGTGTAGATTTTTAAACGCTTGATGGTGAATTTTCTCTTCATAACATTTATCAAACAATACCAAAAGCAATGCAACCTTTGCTCCTTTCATGAAAATATCAGAGAATAACCATTTGCTAAGTGTCCATAAACCATACATAGGTATTTGATTATGTATAAAGACTTCATCAATCAGATTTTTGAACATGAAGCTCATCAACCATTTTGTTGTCTCTCCTTCATTGCCGTCGTTTGTTTTCCTCTCGTTCTTTCCCAGAATTCTATTAGTGTAAGAAACAAATTGATATTATTGTTAAAATCACACCCACTGTTGCAGAATTACCATATGCAAACACATCATGATATGTACTTTTCATGCTTTGGATGTGTTAAAGATATATGCAACTCACAGTGCATCAGGAAGGCAGTTTATAGAATTTTATTCATTAGGCCTGGTCTTATTAATACAGTTACAACTTCAAAAGTCAGGAAAGCCTTGGATATTATGTTGCATTTAATGCATGTAAGCTCTGAAGAATGAAAAACATTTTTTTTCTAAGATAGAGCCCCATAAGCAACAAGACAGTACCGATCCCCTAGAGGGTTAGAACCCTCTTATCAGTATGATGGGAATTTAACTGAATACACCACCATTCATCAACCACCTGACCTATGGTGTCCATTACTTATTTAAAATAATTTCTTAGCATCATTGACTGTCATGGCCACAATGTCACCTTCTTACTCAAGTTGGTGGTTCAAGTTTCCCACATTCCTCAGATGTGGCAGATTGTTGACATCTCCAATATGGGCACAACCAGATTTAGGAGGATAATTTTTGATAAAGAGGGAGATGAAGGAAGGGAAAGGAAAACAAATGCTCTTGGGGTTGTGCCTCAGAAAGGTTTTTATTTCTCCAAACTTACATATCTCCTATGGGCATTCAGGAGAAGTGTTTTGGGGGAAAGCTTACATGAACGACCAGGAACTTCAAGGGCAGAGAGGAAAAAAAAGAAGCATTAGTCTGGGATCCATACTGGATCACAACCCTACTGAAGTGAGGACCCCCACAAGTCTATAAGGGAGATCCACCATATTCATACTAAGGTAACCTGTGATAAAGGATTGGACACATGCCAGAGACTTCAGGGAAAGGTTCCAAAGGAGTGGTGTGGAAGAAACCACCACATTGACATTGTAGGCTCTAGCAGACAGTAACAGGTTGCTCATGCAGAACCATTTTTTTTTTTATACAGCCAGTGATACTTTGCTTAGAAATGAGAGAGTTAAGATATAATTTTGATATAGATATTCCATATTATCAGTGACTTTGACTTTCTTGACTGGAGCAGCTGTTTAAGGCTGTTCAGTCAGATTTCATTATTAGTAATGAACACAGACTCATTTAAAAATGCTTTTCATTAAATGAGGTAAATTACTTTTCCTTAAACAGGACATGGAATGATTTACCATTAGGAGTAGTGGAATGCAACACCATAGATATGTTTAAGATAGTCTTTACAAATGCTTTGCTTCAAGTCCATGACTGACTTTCTTTGCACCATTGTATGATGTTTAATGGTATTTTTCATCAAGTTCACTGCTAACCTTTTTACTGTAATCTCACTAAGCTCTAAGTTTCTGATCTCTTCCAGTATTGCAAACAGCCTCAAGAAAACCCACTGGGTTTTTATTTGGAAACTTTTGTATTTTCATTCTTTTGTCTCTCGTTGGTAAGCTGTTTCTGCTTTTATTGTCATATACAGTACCCAGACCTCAATTCTCTGCCTTGAAATACTAATCCATAAGCATAAATATAAGATGTTTGATTTGATATTCCTGATGTCCTTTTATTAGTGTTTTTCGTTATTTCACCTGTATCTTTTTGTGTACCCCATTGGTTGTTTTTTATTTTATTCTTTGCTTTTACTTAGTCTTCCTTGTGATCAGCTTTACTAACACTCTTTTTGTGTGTAATTACATGTTTTCAGTTATTTATTTGAATGTATCGGGAGGTATTTTTTTTCTTCCGATCATCTTCCATTTCCTAATCCCTCTCCTCTGTCAAGCAGTATATTTCTCAGTACTTATGGCATTTGCTTGTTTAACTCTCAGTTTATTCCAGGTATAGGTTGTGCTATATATATTTTGTTGCCTCCTGCTGGCCTTCCATGTTCCCTTTCCATTTCTTTCAGATGGTAGACATCACTCCCATCTTTCACTTTTCTGCTGTTGTCGGAATGCTTATTATAACATGTAAAGTGTTATTATGCCTAATCCTGATTAAGATATGTAACGGTGTGTTCATAGGCTTATTGATTTTCTTCTTGACGATAAAACATGATATACTACGTGGTCTTTATTAAAAGTAGTATGAAGTGTAAACATGCACAGATATGTAATAATTTGATTAGTAAAGTTCCTTTATGCACTTTTGTCAACAAAGTAGCAAATATGCTTGTGTTTTGCAGACTGTGGTTCATGAAGGTGGGTTAGTTCCAAAGAGCATGTACCAGCCTGGAGAAGAGGTGGATGGAACCAGGCAACACATTCCATTATCGGACCAGTCCATGTACCACTCCGTCTCCTTAGGTCGTGGTCAGGTATGTTGTCATCACTTTTCTACAAGAGAATGTCTCAACCAGTTAAATTGTTTCAGATGAATTTATTTGATTACTAATAGTGGTTGAATTCAGTTGTATAATGATAATTGAAAGTTCATTGCCTGTGAAATATTGTTTAGAGTTTCCTAACCTGAGCACATGCACAAGATACTCCCAGCCGTTACCCCACTCACCATGTCAATTCGATAAGATATTTAATGGAAGTCGTTTTATGTAAAGTATGATTAATGGCTGCGTGAAAAAGGTTTGTAAAGGAGACAATTTGAATCAATGCTGTTGCTGTCTTAATTACTCTTCCAGTTTATGACATAACCCACCTTGAGACAGCCTTTGTCCAGCATACTGTTTAAACCTCACAGTGTGAAGTACGTCTGCCTCATGAACATTTACAATGATCGAGAGTGCTTTTAAAGGAACAAATGGTTATGTTATTGAGGCATTTGCAGATGCCTTATATCGCTTACATCTCGAAAGAGCACGCGGCAAAATCCAAATGCCTCTTAGATTGTGATGGTGGAACACAGTGTATACTTCCAATACACCTTATCCTGCTATACTGTGATCAGATGTGGTATGGTAGAGATAACAAATGTTGGCCTGATATTGTTTTAGTCAACATCTAGAAAATGCACCATCCTTCATAGAGTAATGTCCTTCGTGTGTTGGTCGAACAGTAGTTCCTTCGTAATGGGTTGTAGCCGTATCTCCAAGTAACAGTCATTTATGCAGATATACTGTGTTCTTCATATGCCACCTATACCTTTTCAGTAAAATGTTAATATTTTCCTCAACTCTGTGGCATCATCTGTTAAACCACAGCTTTTTCTTTTCGGAGCATGTTTCCTGCTATGGCTGTCCGAATTGGATAGTGATGCCCATTACTTTCGTATAAAGCTTGTGTATCTCGATTTCTCTATGTTATCAGTCCATTTTTCTAGTGGACTTGAAGTTACTCTTTCTTTTTTGTTCATTTACACCATAATTTTTTATTTTCATAGGTGCATGAAGTGATACTGCTGATAGAAGATCCTGGCTCTGTCATCTGTTGGGACTTTGACGTGATGAAGAACGACGTGTCATTCTCTGTTCTACGTACCAAAGTTCCCATAACGCATCGACCAGAGCCACAATCTCCATCTGGTAAGAGCTTCCCGTTGTTGTGAATTAACTAAGATTTAGATATAGTATTTGTTGAATACGCTAAAGAATATGTACATATCAGTTATGTATATGTGAGGTGGAGAGGGATGTGTACCAAATTTTTTCACAAATGAGGCAGAATGAGAAAAGTATTGTGGAAAAGGCAATTTTTGTTTATCACTAAGAAGTATATTCAGATTCTCTTGCTTATATCAGTTATCTGTGAATACAATTAATATTTGAATTACAAGCGGTAGATCACAGTCACAGATTATCAGAATAAGTGTGATGGATTGTTAGAATTGTATGGTTTAACATGAGCCATTCTAGAATACTGTCATAACTCCATATTTATTGTGTGTATTAGAGGAATGCTGGTAAGCATGACTCATTGGGTTAAGGTGGATCATCTAGAATTATGAGGCTGATCTTTTCTTATGGTAATGGTTATTACATTTGTACAACGTATGGCAGATCTGTGGCATGTGCACCTGAGGTGGCATGTGAGAAAACTTTTTTGGTACTTACCATTCACTGCTGTCCCAAGGTCTGTGGGGCCTGGATGTGGATATGAAGTTTTGGTTTCGACGCATTACGCATAACAGGTAGAGACCGGGTGTGAACGAATGTGGGATTTTTTGTCTGTTTTCCTAGCGCTACCTCGCTGATTCAGGTGATAGACGAAGGCAAGCAAGTATGAATATGTACTTATTTATTATCCA
Organism: Panulirus ornatus; assembly: GCF_036320965.1. Taxonomy (NCBI): domain Eukaryota; kingdom Metazoa; phylum Arthropoda; class Malacostraca; order Decapoda; family Palinuridae; genus Panulirus; species Panulirus ornatus. The sequence goes on from NC_092274.1 coordinate 2,145,490, forward strand.
TGTATATTTATCATGTATGTATAAGTACAATAATGATAATCACAATATATATAATTATTGTTAGTATCAATATTTTGCTGCTCAGGATTGCTGTGAACATGCTATAGGTTTTTTCCATAAATTAGATCCACAATTTGAGCACATGCTCTCAAAAAGGTTTGCCAACCCTGTCCTAGAATGTCATACGTCGAATGTCAAAATTTCTGTCATTTCTTGCAACCTGGATCTTTTATTTCCACTTGTGAATAATTGCTAAGACCACTTCTAGTCTTTACTGGTATATATTTAATTCTCGTATTATCTACATGACTGCTACAGTACTTCATGTATGTGATATTCAGACCTGCCCAAAAATTTTTCTCAAAACATTTCAAGAATGAATAGATACTTTTGTTAATTGAAATGTTTTGGGAATTTTCAGTAAGCACCATCTACTCTGAATAGGAGTAGGTAGATAGAAATTGTCAACCATATTTTCATAACGTGAAGACTGATAAAATGTATTCTTGCTGGAATTTTGGTTCTTTCGCGCTTGTCTGATTTGTAATTTTGACGGACGTAGCACATTTCACCCTGCCATTAACAAGTAAGAAAATAATGCACAAAATCTTTCTTTTAGGAGCAATGGGTGTTATTGATGCTGTAATGGGTAGTGATGAACAGCACCGTTCAATAATTGAGAAGACTTGGCGGGAAGGTCACGAATACTTTCGCGTTGAACCTCAGCTCATCTGCCACGATGGAGAAAGCATACAGGTTGGTGAGGCTAGGAGATCTGTAGTTGAAGTCTGAAGGGCTTGGTACTTGTTTGGTTTATCTATTTTTGTAGAGAATACTGCACAGCCAACCTTTGTACTAGATTTCTGAGTTAGAAAATGAATTTACAGATATGAGGAGTTATGATTTGCATGGTAAGTATAGACCATATGGTACTTGAACTGAAGAGTTCATAAGTATTCCTCGTAAATGCTCGTAAACAAAATCTTTGGAGGAGAACGGTACAAGCTTTAATTGTACATGTAGATTCCCAATGAAAGTTTGAAATCTTATTGGTATCATAAGTAGAATATGCCTGTTCCTGTATCAGTTTTCGTAATTGTTCATAAATGTTAGAGCTTTGTAGGTCCATCATAGAAATTCTTCTTAAATGAATTCTCAACTGTCACTCCAGACTTTTCTAGTTTGTGTATTTTGGTAGAATAGTTTATCATTTTCCAATTTTCTCTAAACATATTGGAATCACAAATTTGTAACTTGCATTTGTGGGGTTGGTGATGGTAGAGACAGTAGTGTTTTTTACCCTAAAGCTGTGAATGTATATAACCTAAGGATTTTTTAAGACCTCAGATTTTCTGTATACTTTCTAACTTGTTGCAGATAGCTTTGCTTTGCCAAGCCTAAACCAAGACCCTCCCACTTGGAAACTTTTTGATATGCTTGTAGGTAAAGGTGTTAAAACTCTCAGGTAGACAACCATAACACCAGTTTGAATTGCACAGCATCATCGTTACTGTTCGTTTGAGGGTGGGTCGCTTTCTTTAGCTCTAATAACTACTGTGGTATGTAATCTTACAGAATTCAGTTAACCTCATGTCAGCAGCCTATAAAACAAACACTTTTGATATTATTATGATATGAAGAAATTGCCTATAATATAGATATTTCCAGCATTTTTTAAAGTATATTACCAAGAATATACCAGACTGAACTCCAGAATATTAATTGGTGCATAATTATTAGAAATTTTTCTTAAAATTTGTATTATCCTTTTCTGATTTACATAACACTTTCAGTTAATTGTATTTTCATAGGGGAAAAAAAAAAAGCATAGTTATCTTTTCGTAAAAGATACCTCAGAGCTCACAAAGAAGTTACAATGGCTTTTGCTAGTGAAAAAATGGTTTTCTTTGACCTGTCAGACCTCTCTTTATTACTTCGAATGAAATGTCCAGTTGTTTCAAAAGACTTCACAAGTTATAATATTTTTACAATGTAAACATAGAACCCTGGAGTAGGTTCATTATCTTTTTTTGATGAGAGAAATTAAAAGCTCCATATTTATTTTGCAAACATGTCATTATTGGCTTCATTCTGGATCATCACCATTGCATCAGGTATGTCATCTACCCAAACACCTGGAAGGTAGCATTGTTTACAGTGCAAATGGGAAAGACACAGGTATTAAAGTTATTGAAAAAGATTGATGAAAGTTGAAAGTCATTTTCTGCAAAAGGAAAGCTAGATTTTTAATAGCAGCAGTACCATCCAATATTTTAGCTTGATGTGTATTGTGTTTTGAGACAGATTAATATTATTATAATCGAAGGGCTACTACAAGTGACTTATGGTCACTTTAGTACTATGTGTTTGTATAGAAAAAAATTTCTTTATATAATAAAGTTAGCAAAGAGCATTAGTATCAGTTTTAATCACAAATCTAAGTGGATACACTAAGGCTGCATGTATTTAGTCAGTTTCCTTAAAAGTATAATCCTTTGAAACATGATGTAATTTTTCATTTATGAATTTAGTCACACATCATAGCTAAAGAATTTTTGTCCAAAAAGAATTACAAACGAGGTACAGTGGTTGGTTAACCGAATTCTGTATTAAGGTGCTGATGTAGTCCTTGTTAAGGGTAGCCTTCCAAATAGGCACTTGGATATGGGCTTGCTCGTCTTCTAGCTTTTTCAGATTTCTTTTTCATGTAAATGTCTTTGCTTGCCAACATAAATTTTGACTGTATCCATGTTTGTGTCTTCCTTCATCGTATTTCCCTTGTTTTGCATTTTCCCTTCCCCTTCTCCAAGTATCATGAGAGAGATGGGCACGAAACCTGCCGTATGGACCAGCAGCCAGTGTATCGTGAAGGAGAGAGCATACAGGTCAGATCTTACATCCCATCCTTGCCAAGATTTTTTGTAGTTGTATTCAAGATTGCTTGTTATGGAAATGACATTGGAAGAGGAAATTGAAGTATTTCTCTGCATCTTACCAATTTTTCATCTCGTAATACAAAAATGGCTGTAATACACACCAAATGAGACAGGAAGCAAAGCTGGAATTCAAAGAAATGCCCCAACTCCATCTTTACTCTCATCTCTTGAATGCTTTATTCATATTTGAGTTTACATAGTAGAGGAGTCAGGCTACATTTCCTATTATTTTTAGAATATTTTTAGCAAATGTATTTTCTACCATTGTTTTGACTACTTGTGTGTTTATGCTGGTTAGAGGATAGTATTTCATGGTTATCACAATGAAATGTTTACCATTTCTCTACATAGATATAAAATTAAGACTCTTACCCAGTTTGTCACATCAGATTAAAACTAACATCTGTTTACAATCTTTCTCACAACTTACTAAATTACGTCCACCCTGGTAACTAGTACATGGCTCTCAATAGTGAGTAAGATCTTTCAGCCCTTTCTGGCATCAAACCACAGCATTATGAGAAGTGAATGTAGATCTTTATGCATTAATTTTGTTATTCCTATTTAGTTATACAAGTTTTGTGACAAAAGAGCACATGAGAAGTATGCAGCTTAGGCCAAAGTTACTTGAACATCAATTTGGATTTTGTTATAAATAGCTTAAACTCTTTAAGTGCTCTTGCCATATTTGGACATTCTAATGGGAAGTGCCGAGAACATGTAAACAATTTTTTTCGTAGTCGATCGTCATTTCCTGCATTAGGAAGGTAGCACCGGGAACATACGAAGAAAGGCCACATCTCCTCACATCCATTCTCTTGGTGTCATGTGTAGTGCACTGAAACCATAGTTCCCTAGGCCCCACAGCCATTGCGATGGTTTACCCCCGACGCTTCATACTGTTGGCAGCTGACGAGGTGGATTGTTTCCATGAATCATGTTGTGCAGCATGTATAGAAAAACAATATTAATTTATTATTTATACATTCATTATACTTCATCGCCGTTTCCCACGTCAGCGAGTTGCCGCCAAGAAACGGGGAAAGAATGGCCCATCCACTCTTGTACACATATATATATACATAAATGCCCATACCTGCACATATACATACATACACATACTCAGACATATACATATATAGACATGTACGTGTTAAATGAAATTGTCTGAACTCCTACTGAATTGCGATTTCACCTTCATAACTATCATCACGGAGCAGTGATGTGGTGGGGTAGCAACAGGACTGGATGAAGGCAAGCAAGTATGAATATGTACATGTGTATATATGTATATGTCTGTGTATGTGTATTTATATGTTGATATGTCCGTGTATGGGCATTCATATATACACGCGTGTATAAGAGTGGATGGACCATTCTTCGTCAGTTTCCTAGCGCTGCTTCATTGACGCGGGAAAGAACGATTGAGTGTAATAAGAAAAATGATATATATAATGTTATATTGTTACATATGTATGTATATTTTTCAAGTACATATCAGTAGGTTTATGCTCTTTAGTTATAGATGTGGATGGCAAATGTCACCCACAACTCTGATTATTGCACAGAAAAATCCTCAAGCCTTTTACTAGACCACCCAAATGGGAAGATATTGCGTGCATGCTTCATGAAAGTTCAGAGGATGCACTGTACTTGTATGATTTTAATTTTTCACCCCATATCTGAACAGACCTATTCTTTCTAGAGGCATATATAGATTGCTCATGTCACCACATTTCTGATTAGCCTATGAAATTGCTTGAAGCCTCTTCAGTTACCCACAGATCACCTTTTGGGGGTAAGACATTGCACATTGCCCTACCTTCCTGATATTGCTGGGTACATTGTTTTGTTTAAAAAGGTGAGGCCATGCCAAGGTTTCAGTGCATATGATGTGCTAGGTGTAATAACTTTGGCAGTTGAATGGTTCATTGTATTGTAATGTTTCAGTTGTGTTATATTGCCCATTCTAGGGAGACACTTTTCTTAACCAGGGCCAACACTTAGAGTTGAATACACTCAGAATCCTGAGAAATGGGAAAAATTGGCACAGTCTGATGAGAGATACATTTATAAAGTGGGACATCATAGACAATTTTATTGGAAATTGGTGTTGCATTCTCTTGATTCATTTTTATGTTTCTTTACAATTTTATGCATTTTACGTCATAATTCACTTCAAAATAGTTTTCAAGAGCAACTTTTCCCAGTGTTGCTCATTATATATCTGTTCACATCTAACTGGAGTGTAAAGGTAGCTCCTAGCTTTGAACACAACATACTAATTCTAATGAGCAACTAGATTTACAATTCTTGACATGTGAAACATGTCCATCGCACAGCTTTGTTTTAAATTTAAGATTAATTTGCTTTGTAAACAGATGTTAGCCATTATATGATGTAATTGCATTGTGTTGCTAATATAGGATCAAGCATGCTGTTAATACTGAATGAAAATATTCCTGATAGTCATGCCCATGCACTTGATGATTGTAAACTATGTAAATCCTTTGTTGATTCCTTATAATTTATAAATAATATTTTTCCTGTCTTGTCTTTACAACCAAATACCATCTTGTATGGTACCAGTGATAATTAAAGCTTTAGCAGCTTCTTTTGCTCTTGTATATTGCCCTATCTTCATGTGGCAATTCTTTCAAGGAAATTTTTCTACGTTTGGTATGCATTTACGTATGCGGCCATTCCGATAAATTTTGATTTGTCAGTTCATTAACTTTGCTTCTTTTGAATCACTTCCAGTACCATAATTGACACTCATTAAATCACCAAGTGAGACTAAAATTTCCCATTTGCAAAGAAAGCATATGTTGCACAGTATCATAAATAATGTGTCCAGCAGCATTATCTTAAATAGTTTTACATTAGATCAACTCACTGTTGCAGGTATCCATCTCTTTTATAGTTTCTGTGTTCTCTCTGCCCCTCAAACTATGACATGATATATCTGCTTGATAGATGTATCCATTGCCATTCTTTGCATCTTCTAAAGATATTATCCTCTCTCTTACATCTTCAGTCCTTATCTGTTATCTTAATCCCAACAATATGGTAAAAAAATAGTATCAAGGCTCTATAATGTAACCAATGATTATATGGAATATTGCGCAAAATGAGTAATATTTTTCCTCTCCAAACGTAGAAAAATTAAGGTATTTTATCCTTATGTCAAAGTTGAGAGAATTCCTACATCATATTTAAAGCTTTTTTGCACATATTCTTCCCATTCACCATAGTTTTCACAGCATCTCCTATTCTCTTCCCTTTCTTGGCTCAGTTCCTAGCTTCAGTTTGTCTATTGCCATCATTCTTAGTCATCATTCTTAAACAGTGAAAGCAATTAAAAGTTCTAATTCTTCATATGTACTAACATTGCTTTGAGACAGCCCATCCCCTTTGAAAAAAGAATTTTGGCCCAACTCACATTTTCATTTAATGTTTTTCTTCTTCGCACTCCTTGAAGGTAACCTACCATTCTTTCTGACTTATTTCCTGATTCATCACCTGCAGCCAATGACTGTGGTCACATCCTGTCTTCCACCATGGGTTAGCCATACACCACAGTTATCATTTCGCTCTCTTATCTCGTGTAATGTCCTAACCATAAGATCTCATAACAATATGATTACTTGTTACAGCTTGAAACTTTTCCTCATTTGCTGTAAAGCACTCAATCATACAACCATTTACTCTCTTACACTTATTATTCGATATTCAATTTATTATAATTGATAGTATTATTATTATTATTATTGTCATTATTATACTTTACACTTAGTCGCTGTCTCCCACGTTAGCGAGGTAGCACAAGGAAACAGACAAAAGAGTGGTCCAGCCCACCCACATACACATTTTTGTACATAGACGGCCACACACGCACATATACATACCCATGCATTTCAACGTATACATACACAGACATAGAGATATTAGTAGACACAGACATGAGTGTGAACGGATGTGGCCTCTGTTGTCTTTTTCTAGCTATACCTCGCACACATTTATCCCTGGAGATAGGGGACTAAGAATACTTCCCACGTATTCCCTGCGTGTCGTAAAAGGCGACTAAAAGGGGAGGGAGCGGGTGGCTGGAAATCCTCCCCTCTCGTTTTTTTGTTATTTTCCAAAACAAGGAACGGAGAAGGGGGCCAGGTGAGAATATTCCCTCTAAGGCCCAGTCCTCTGTTCTTAACGCTACCTCGCTAATGCGGGAAATGGCGAATAGTTTGAAAAAAAAAAAAAAACTCGCACACATGTGGGTGGAGGGGGTTTTCATTTCATGTGTGGCGGGATGGTGACTGGAATGAATAAAGGCAAACAGTATGAATTATGTATATGTCTCTGTGTGTATATGTACGTATATACATACCCATACATCTCAACGTATACATACATATACACACACAGACATATATACACATGTGCATAATTCATACTGTCTGCCTTTATTCATTCCCATCGCCACCCCGTCACACATGAAATAACAACCCCCTCCCCTCCACATGTGCGCGAGGTAGCGCTAGGAAAAGACAACAAAGGCCACATTCGTTCACACTCAGTCTCTAGCTGTCATGTAATAATGCACTGAAACCACAGTTCCCTTTCCACATCCAGGCCCCACAGAACTTTCCATGGTTTACCCTAGACGCTTCACATGCCCTGGTTCCATCCATTGACAGCACTTTGACCCCGATATACCACATCATTCCAATTTACTCTATTCCTTGCACGCCTTTCACCCTCCTGCATGTTCAGGCCCCAATCACTCAGAATCTTCTTCACTCCATCTTTCCACCTCCAATATGGTCTCCCACTTCTCCTCATTCCCTCCAACTCTGACACATATATCCTCTTGGTCAATCTTTCCTCACTCATTCTCTCCATGTGACCAAACCATTTCAAAAGACCCTCTTCTGCTCCCTCAACCACGCTCTTTTTATTACCACACATCTCTCTTACCCTATTATCACTTACTTGATCATATTATCACTTACTTGATCAAACCACCTCGCACCACATATTGTCCTCAAACATCTCATTTCCTGTACATCCACCCTCCTCTGCACAACTATCTATAGCCCATGCCTCGCAACCATATAACATTGTTGGAACCACCATTCCTTTAAACATACCCATTTTTGCTTTCCGAGATAACGTTCTCGACTTCCACACGTTCTTCAACGCTCCTAGAACTTTGGCCCGCTCCCCCACCCTATGATTCACTTCCACTTCCATGGTTCCATCCTCTGCCAATTCCACTCCCAGATATCTAAAACACTTCATTTTCTCCAGTTTTTCTCCATTCAAACTTACATCCCAATTATTATTAATATTATGAATATTATCATTATGTTTCTATATGATTTTTAAGTGATAGTTGGGTAATAAGTTTGGTATCCTTGCCCCTTTTTGTTTGCCTGGTGGGCAGAAGAGCTTGGTTTTGCAAATAGTCCCCTCAAAAAGGTGCCTATGGCCTTAGAAGAAAATTACATGCCTTTAACCACTGTCAATGAGAGATGCATGTTTGTTGAGTGAAATGTGAGAGGTATATACAATACATGTAAGAAGATGGAAATTAAAAGAGTGTGGTTGAGAGAGCAGATGATGATGTGTTGAGATGGTTTGGACATATGGTGAGAATGAGTGAGGAAAGATTGACAAAGAGAATATATGTGTCAGAGGTGGAGGGAAGAAGGAGAATGGCCTAAACATACAGGAGGGTGAAGGGCGTGCAAGGACTAGAGTGAGTTGGAACGACATGGTGTACCGGGGTCGAACCAGGGCATGTGAAATGTCTGGTCTAAACCATGGAAAGGTCTGTAGGGCCTTGATGTGGATATGGAGCTGTGGTTTCAGTGCATTACACGTGACAGCTAGAGACTGAGTGTGAACGAACGTGGCCTTTTTTGTGTGTGTTCCTGGTGCTACCTCACTGAAGCAGGGGGTAGCGATGGTGTTTCCAATGGGGTGGTGTAGCGCAGGGAATGGATGAAGGTCAGAAAGTATGAATATGTACTTGTGTATATATGTATATGTGTGTGTATATATACATGTGTATATTTATATGTATGTATATGTGTATGTATGGTTATTTTTGTATCTGTATGTGAGTGGATGGGCCATTCTTTTTCTGTTTCCTAGTGCTACTTCACTGACACGCGAAATAGCAATCAAGTATAATGATAATAATGTTAGAAATAATGCATTGATAAGATGGCTGTGAAGGGCATTCAATTGCCTGTGTTGTGTTAGCTAACATAAAAAAAATTGTGCATTGTTGCACCTCATGCAAGAACCAGACAACAGAGCCTAGGTAAACCTTCAGTGAATGAAAGAAAATTTTTAAGGACTTGGTATCCTGCAAGACTGATGATTACCTTGGATTGCATATATGTATTTGTAAAACTTACCTTCAGTTACAGTTTGAGGCAAATGAAATTTTTTTTTAAGATTCTTAGATAATGCACTCAATATTCTAAACACTTTAATGTGTGTCATACAGGTAGTAGTCTAAGAATTAATAGGTTAAACAGGTATTTCTAATGTATTGCATCATAAAAGATCCTGGTTGAAAATAGATGGATTATTGTTGGATTGCTTTTATTATCATTATTTTTGAATGAGAATCATGACAGGTAATGAGTGGAAATTAAGCAGTTTAATGTACATATGAAAGCTGGGGTGATTCTTATCTACTATTCTCGATTTCAGGGTTCTCATGTGACATCACACATGGGCACTTATATACTGCAGTGGCGTTACTATGAATCCACCCAGCACACATCCCCACTTGATATAATTGATTCCATAACAGCACATAAATCCAAGATTATGTACTATTATGAGACACTCAAGTCAGCTGACTACAGGTAAGGATGTGAAAAAAAGTGTTTAACTTTTCTAGATACTTTTTAAACCAGCCTGATGTGCCCTGCTGAATTGGGTAATATCTCTTAATGCATAATTTGTAAGCCTTAATAAGAGAAGTTATATTATGTCAGATGTTTCTTCAGTTATTTGATTAAAAGACAAAGTGACTGTGTTAACGCTTTAGGTGATGGAGGTTTAAGTTTGACATATTTTATTTGAAAAGTGCAGAGAATGCATATGCACATTTTCAGATTTTTTAGCCACCTGTTCAGTGTAGAGTCATATGTAGAGATGCCATATGTCACTCAGAGATCTAATTAGCCTATTGAAAAATCCACCAGAAAACCTCTACTTCAGTTTTAGTTTCCCAAAGAAGGAATAAAGAATGGGGCCCTCGTGAGTATTTTTCGCTCTAAGGCGCAGTCATCTTTTCTTGGAGCTAGCTAACGAGCCGGGGCACTGGCGAAAATGTACGAAAATGATTTATTATTATTAGTTGTAGTACTAGTAGGAAACAGAATTGTTTTAACTCCAGTTATATGTTTTTCCAGGGGCTCCATGACTAGCCTGCAATCATGCCAGAGTGGTTTCTCCTCCCTCTCATCCAACACCAACAAGTCTGCGACTTCTTCCTGCCCATCTCGCTGACCCTAGTTTTCCTTATTAGTCTTAATTTGTATCCTTGTCAGGATCCCTGTTATTCCTGTATATCTGCTTTGCTGCTGGAGAGTTATGAAATATTGAAAATGCCCAAGGACAGCTTGGTACAGATGTATCATTCAGACTTGATCTCTGTGAGCTGGGTTTGATTTCACAGTTGAGTAGAATTGGCAGGCTGTAGTGTGTTAATAGTATGCTTATTTAATCTTTAATGCCAAGGCTCTAGACTACCTAATACCTCAATCAAGAAGCTGCCTTCTCATTCTGTGGAATGGCATGGTAAATATTAATTTGAGCTACAATTTTTCATGTTAACCTGCAAAAGCATTGAGCTTCACTTTGATTTTTCAGATTGATAGAATCTTGATGCATTCATGTGATAGGAATGTTTGTCTTGATTTGAATGAGTACAAGAAACTCCTTTCACCTCTTTTTTGTTGAATATCCTCACTTTGCTGTTCTTTGAAAAAGGGAACAGCAAGTAATTTTTTAATCCAGTAATTTGCACAGAAACCCCACGATGAAACTACATTAATGAATATAGCTGCGCCGTAACTGTTCTGTTTTAAAGATTAATTCAGACCAAATTTATATGATAGTAGAGGGTTTTTAAGGTTAGCATTTTATATTTGTGTTAATCCTGTATGATTTGAAGTTAGTATGAAAGAAAAACGTTGTGGACCTCCACAGTGTAGAGTACTGGTGGGATGTGGCCATTACAAAATACTTTGTAACAAAACTGGAGTAATATAAAGATCAGGTGGGTAGATCAGCTAAGTGATACATTAGGCAGCTTATCATTAGCCGAATTAATCGGACATCTAGCTCACGGACACCTTCGTTAAGATGGCGTACCGACACGAGTATAACTTCGTCATGGCCGGCGACTCGCGTCGTTCAGCGGCGCGGCACAAGACATCGTTCTCGTGGTCATCGAGCGGAAATAGTATAACCGTTGCTTCATAAATGTACATACGTATCTGACGTGCAGAAATTCCCATGTTTTTCTGGGTGACGAAATTTTTATTCCGTTATAAATTTTTTGAAATGTCTAAATATACTACTATAATTCTTTGATTTAATAGTGATATACAAGAAATGCTATTTTTGAAGATTTTACATAAGAAGAATCCCTCCGGAATACCTCTCAGCGTATACCTCTATACTGAGCTTTTTTCATACACTTTAATGTACAAGCATAATTTTCCGTATATATTTTCAGTCAAAAGTGCGAGAACCGATCTATCGTAGCTTCTCAGTGGTGATATTTGGTTCGTACGATCAGAATTATAACTTCTCAATAAATGATATTTGCTCAAGTTTATGGTACAATAAAATTACTACAAATATACCATAGATATAAGAGAGATAGAGTTTAATCTATGGGTGATAATGGAGAGCCAGTTATATCAGCCTACAAAAGTGAGGATAAAGGACAATAAAGTGGCATTTTTCTTGCTCTTGAGATACTCAGTTTTAGTACTTCAGAGTGTATTTTTATCTCTCGAGACAGAAGAATGAGATGCGATAAAAAACGGTAGGATGCACGACGGTAGAGGAGAAATTGTATCGAGTGCTACACGTGATAATAGGACGTACGGTCATAGAGGATAAACTGTATGGAGTACCTAAATCCGCTAATTTATTTTGATAAGTGCTCAGCAGCTAATTGGCCAGCTTGTAATATGTGTATTCAAGAGTTCAAAGGGATTCATCAAGTATCTATCAAGTAGGTTTGATGCTTGAGAATTATATAGGGCCTCTGTAGGCGAGTCATGGATTTGTTCACTCAGTTCAGGAGGAGGAGCCTCTGCACGTCTTCCACGCAGATTACGTGACTCGTGGCACCTACAGAACTATTCCTCGTATAGTTAACGTGTACAGGTAGTAAATGTTATATAATGTTACATCAGAGAAATTCCATATATTTTGAAACATATTGTTGTTGATAGCATAGGGCATCACATAGTTGGAATATTTTGCTTCCTCTACGTGCACATACTGCAGCAGCTATCCGTATGCGTCCGTGTGTAAACGTACGTCGTCGAAAGTCGGTGCGGAGCACCGAAGTCCATTTTGTAGCGTAATGATTCCCCAGTGAAACATCCCAGAGTGTATGAGGTGTACAAGTGTCTATGCACATTACCTTGCAGACAGTACTTTAGAGTTAGTATCCAGCCGGGTTACGCGGAGTTGCAGCCGTGCACAGCGTTGCAGTTCCTCCCAAACTGATAATGCTGGTGCTGTCATCCTGCTGTGATGGTTCAGGATTGTCTATAAGACTAGATAATATGATGTTCAGTTGCCAAAACCTATGTTGTATATATCTAGATGTCTTGCTACTGTACTGTCTCTTGGTAGTATAAGATTCAGTCTAGTCTGACCATAATTTATAGACATGTTGTCTGATATGTATATTGCTGACATTTGTAGGTAATGTATAATATATAATGTATTATCTCATATGAAATAGGAATCTGCAATACAGTAGTTACTTTTTTACAGTGCTTTTGATGCTGCTAGATTTTATCCAAAGTTCCACTTAATTTATAAAAAGAATTCTCATATAAAAGACTGTATCGTGAACAGGGGCATTTCTACTGGCACACACACCGAACATTGCCTCGTCACCTGCTACATAAAGTAGAATATACACCGTAAGGCATGAAAAGAATTACTGGAATGATTTTGATGCACCATAAGTTAACCATGAGCTTGAATGTGCTTTATCATAGTGGGGCAACCTAACAGTAGTACAGAAAGAACTCATTCTCTCTAGCATAATACTGACGGAGGAGAGTGTCGTCGCTCGCTGTAGGATACGAGATCGTGCCAAGAGCAGCCTCCGAATCATAGAATAGACTCTTTGGTTTGCTAAAGGATACTTACCATAGAAAATTATTAGATAGAACACACTTTGGTACCATGGCAAATACATGGACTCTGTAAAATGTTTTCTCTTCATCTTATGAACAGTTTGTGTTAGACAAGGTCAGATGTGTGGTGTCTAAATGCCTCTGATCAGGATAATTGATCAATCACTATAGGTTTTAAAACTTATGAAAAAATTTGTGGTCAAGTGGCAGATCCTTCTCTTTTGTGTGGAATATTAAGAGTTATAGCCAGGTACTGAATTGTATGTATGTATACATTGTGCATATTTTGTACAGTATATAATTGTATGTATATATGTGCATTACACATAACAGCTGGAGAATGGATGTGAGTGGACGTGGCCTTTCTCTGTCTATTCCCGGTGACATCTCGCTAACATGAGAAACGTTGATCAAGTATGAAATATGTACAGGTGTTATCAACTTTTGTCTGCTTGAGGGTAGACCACAAATGAAAAGTGACCTTTGGTAAGGCTTTATCATTTGTTAGTACAGTCTCATCAAAGAACTTGTCACTCCAGATGATTCTGTTTTCCCTGCAACAGGAAGTATCACAGCCTTGAGTCGGTGGAGCATTTAATTGAAATGTATGTACGACAAGTGGTACATGGCTCTGGATGTTTAAGGTTACAAGTGAAAAGTTACCTTTGGGAAGGCCATATCATTATCAGTTGTGTAGGGAGAGTACAATCTCATTGAGGAACTGCTCGCTTCGAAGGAGTCTATCCTGTCCCTTTTACATCTTTGAGTTTGCCTTGGAGCTGCTGAATGTCTAAAGAAAGGGCTTTGGGGTAATTATGAAAATTGTCTATAGTGTTACACCATGAGTGAGAAGCCAGCTTTGGCAAGGATTTATCATTGTCAGTGGACAAAAAGTAGGCTCGTATAGGAACTCATCACTCGGAAAGAGTACATCACGTGCTTGCTCGTGCTTAGACTGCTGCCACTAAGGTGCAGCAGCCCGATGAAAGGAGTGTTGTAGCCGTACAATTAACTACGTGCTATTTTGTGTTTTTATGCATTATCCAGTGGGATGTGGGAGGAGGAAGAATACTAATCATGTACCTCCTGTTTGTCATAGAAGATGAATTTGTTGGGCTGGAAATCCTTCCCTTCTTAATCCAAAAGAAAGAGCAGAGGAAGGAGGTAAGGAAAGATTTTTCTGTTAAGGCTCAGTCATAGATATTACCCTGTAAAGGTGGGAAAGAATGAGCAGAAGTGAAAGAAAGATCGTCATATAGAATCCCAGGACCCCTTTTATGGGCTCCTGCAGTTTCAAGGCTGCATTACAATCAGTGGCATGGATATAACTGACCACTTTTAAATGAAAAGTTTCTCAGGGAGGGTATATTCCTTTTTATCCATTGACTATAATACAACTTGGACAAACAGTTTGGTTTCAGGAGTGGTAGAGGATATGGGGGTTAGACATTTGCTCTGAACTATGTGCATTAGAAATACTTTGAGATACGTAAGGACTTGTACGAGCTGTTTATGGATGCAAAGAAAATGTCTGATAGGGTTGGTAGGGATGCTTTGTGAGAAGCATTGGTATGTGTGTGAATAGCAAGTGAGGAGAGCGAGTAGTTCCAGGTGAAGGTGGGTGTGCGATGTCAACAGGGGACGACTTGCTGTCAGTGGATTGAACTAGAGCACATGAAGCGGTCTTGGAAAACCAAAGAAAGGCCTGGTTGTTGATAGGGAGCTGTGGTTTTGGTGCATTAAACAGAACAGCTAGAGAGTGGATGTGAATAAATGAGGGTATTTCTTCATCTGCTACCGGCACTGTCATAGGAAATGGCAGACACGTGTAAAACTCTTTTCCCATACCATACAAATGAGTAATTGGAAATAGTCGAGTATGCACACCTAACAAACTCCCTCCCCATACAGTATAAGTAATTACATGTGGTTAATTACACACACACTCACATGTTGTATTTCCTTTCTGTTCTGGGATCCACTTTTGTGGGGCTCCTACTGCATTCATGAAGCCAGTCATCTCCATCAGGTGGGATCACAGATCTACAAGTATGATGTGTTTGTGTCTTTGTAGGATGATCCACAGAGAATGGAGGAGTAAATGTTTGATGTCATAAGAGTGAGAGTTGTAATTTTAATGAATTTATATTTTAGTAATGTCATTTGTTGTAATTGTAGGTTGTTGAAGTGTAAAACAGGGGTAATTTATTTTTATGTTTATTTTGGAGTAATGACTGGTTATGGAATATTTTGGTTCAGAAGGGTCTTGTGGTGTTGCATGGAACTGATTACTGAGCATTTTCAGATTGTATTGGAATGATTTTTGTTGAATATTTATGGTTGCTTGGCACCTAATGATTGTTTGGAATGCTCTGTTGTGTGTGAATTGCTATATTGATTCAGACAGTTTGGCTGAAAATACAGGTGAGGTATGTCTGTGTGTAATTACCTATTTATACCAAAAGGTGAATTTCATGATTGTGGAGCCCCAACCCTTGATCATTTTCAAATTTGTGCATTTTTGTGTGCTGTTCACATTCACCGTGTCTTCATTTATTTTCTTACATTCATCCGTACACCGTAATACTATTTTTTCTCGTGTTTTCTAATAAGATTTAACCATATTTCATTTTATGTCCTGTTGTTGTTCTGATTTAATTATAATGGGGCCCCATCTCTCTAAAATTCTCTGCTATATTAGATCTTTCAAAATTTCGGTATGCTTTCTGCATTCACCCTGGCTTGATTCATTTTTTTACCATTCATCCACCATCCTTCTACAAACATGAATACTTCTTCACATTGTTTGAAATAAGTTTTGACTTTATTTCATGTTATGTCATTTATTTTTTCTATCCCTACAGATTTAGAAGTTTACAATCTATATCATGAGGCTGTTCTAGAAATGTAAAAGTTGTGATCCTTGCTCTCCACTCTTCCTATGTTGGTAGATTTAAGACATTTATCCTTTCCCTGTAACTTGATTTTGGTATTATCATTGTTGCCTTCCTTTGGACCTTATGTGATTACTGTTTGTTTGCATTGGGGAGAGAGTTTTACACTGTAAGGGTTATACATATGTATCATGTCTGTACTCCTATACACCCTAGCTTATGTGGTGCCAGTGTGTATGTGTGTACTTACCTATTTGTGTATTGAGGGGAGATAGTCCAATTTTTTTTTTCAGACTTGATCACCGTTTTCCACGTTAAGCCCCATAATTTGAGCTTTCATTACGTGTGCTGATACTTTGCCATTAAGCAGGTTCAGCTTTTGTGGCTCTCCACAGGAAAATTTAATATTAGTAATAAAGAGTTGTGTGAGGTACATGGTGTTAAATGTTCTGTGCAAGATGAGAGATCCATGTGTATGTGAAGCAGAAAGAAAAGACAGCAACCTGGGCCAGGAAAGGTAACATGATAGCCACTGTAGTGCTGGCTCACTTTGGTGCTGTTTCTGATCTTCCTGGTACCCAGGTGGCAGCACCTTCTCGGTCGGTATCAGCGTGACACCTGTTACCTGCGTGCAAATATTGTTTGTTTGTCGCGGGAGATTTTTGTGTTGTCACATCTCTTAACTTTGAACCATGTCCCTACTCCTGTATATGTTTACACTCACCCCAGCTTAAGGTATGCGAGTGTAGTTGTGTGTTTGTATAGTACAGAGCTCAAATTCTCCAATAGTGTAAGCCTGTCTCTTAAAGTTTGTTTAATCTCATACAACATTGTATATCCTTTCAAACTCATAATACACTTGCCCAAATCCAGAGTGTAGCCTTCCAAAGCTGGACTATTTTGTCTCGTCGATTGCAGTACTGGGACAAAATGTCCATAGCCATGTTTGGCACATTGTTTTCATCCTGTAAGAAGGACAAATCCCATATGCCAACAGGTTTTCAAAATGGCTAGGTCCTGGTGGCTCTGGTATTCAGGTTTTATGGGTATAGAAGGATATACATAGGTAGATATGGGAAAGAAATGGATATGTGTATGTGATTACTATTTGTGATTGTTAGGTGTACATTACAGGAGGAATTTTACTCTCGCATTGACCCATCTCCAAAAGTTGCGTATTTTCACCATTTCTTTACCTCTGTGTTTGTACATTGACATCCACCCAGCATAAGCCAGCTACCAATTTATGGAGCAGCACCAAGGGAATTATGAGCATGCAGTTTGAGTGTGGGCCCATGCAGACTCAGGGTCATTAACACTAACCCATAAGTATGCCACGTTATGTGTGTTTGATTAACCTACTTTTTCAAAGCAGGTAAGGACTTGTCCACATAGGATCCATTCTCTTATGTATTTACATTTGTTTGTGTGTGTGAGCGATTGGCTGTTTGTACACATATATATGTATGAGCTTGAATGGATGAAGGCAAGCAAGTTTGAATATTTGCATGTGCACATATGTACATGTCTGTGTATGTATATGTTCATACATATATATATATAGGTATATGTGCACGTATGGGCGTTTATGTATATATATGTGCATACGAGTGGATGGGCCATTCTTCGTCTGTTTCCTGGCGCTACCTCGCCGACGCGGGAAACCGATCATGTACAATAAAAAATATATATGTGCGTGATAAAGCTACTTTGATATCCATAAACACTGTACCAAAACCCTGGTGATGGTACAGTTATAGTAGATAATTTTTATCAGCATTCAGTATTGAAAGTTAAAAGTGCATTAACATTTTTGCCTTTAATATGACGGTGAATATCATCACCAGTTTATATTGTTTGCTAAAGTACAGAATCTACAAAAAGAAAATCTCTCACAACCTTGCAGTTGATGGCATGCACTGCCTTTTTTCATGTTTGTTTTCATTGAGGTTGAATTTCCCTTAATGATGTTTTTAGCTGGTGCCTGAGCCATCTAGTTAAATGTGTGAGAGTCTGAATTCAGATCAGTGCAGTTTGAAATTATTGCACAAGATGAAGGGAATGATGAAGCACCTATTATACAACATATCAGAATGACTAGCCATAATTCCATATTTGATTCCTGCTGTTAAATACAAAATTATGGGATGGTGATGCATTGTTGCCTTTTATTATAACAGTGCAGTGTTTGTTAATGAGCAATAAAAGTATCAAATTGTATATCTGATAGGTCAATTTTAGTGTTAGATATATATAAGGCATTATTTGAAATGTTTGACAAATGAATCTTATGTATTGCAATTTTTGTTGAGTTTTTGACAGCAATGAATAAAGGTACTAGAATCCAGATAACACTTCCTTAAGTTTATTAAGGTTGTGAATTTTACTTTCAAGATGAAATCCTTGAAAACTGATGTAATGGCTATGTATATTGTATGCATTTAATTTTTAAGTTTTTCTCTAGTTTCACCTCCCTAAGCTCATCTTCTGTTATTAAAGTTCTTTAGAGAAGCAACATTATGGTCCATGTTAGTCAGACTATGTTGAATATAGTGAAGTAATTGGCTGTTATTTCTAATGAAATACTGAGCTTCACTTATAATAGGAAATGAACTGATTTTTTAAAAGAATACCTATGTTTATTCTTTATATGTAAAAATATTTAGGGGAGTTTATTTACCAGAATCCAGTTGATAAGTGTATTTTTTATTAGCAGATTCACAGTCATGTGCTAAATACGTGTGCAATTTTAGTAATACTGCTTATAAACAAATAAATTGTTTGCTTCATATTTTATCTGGATTTCAAAATGTAAAGAACAAAGCTGTAAATAACAATATGATTTTTGCCTGACTGATGTACTTATCAGGGTGATAGTATGTAGTGGAACCTGTGCTCTAGTAATGGGATAAGTAAAAGATAATATAATATAAAAGATACCAACTCGGGCTTTCTTTTCCTACCCTAAAGAAATATTTCAAGAATAAATGTTTTTTCTAACCTTTCAGACATTCAGTGTTTACCATAACTGCCCTTAGTTACAGGAGAGTGTGCAGAACACAGCATCTTCCTGAAAATGATGGGCTACACATCAGTAGGCTGTTAAAATTTGTTCTCAAAAGTCCTAGAGGAAGTTATGGCAAAAGTTTCCAGTGTGTTGCTGCTCTCCAATTGGAATACTCGCAACACTTTTGAGAAGTAGCATGCCAGTCATGAAGTACCCATTCTGCCAAGGTTGATTAAATAGGACAATGATTTCTCAATTGCCCATACCTGACTGTAAGCCCTCCTAGTATTCATGTTCATCTTTTAGTATCCTTTCTTATCTTATATAAGTACCTGTCAGGTTGATATTGTAATGAGGCTGAACCCATTATGTCCATCTTAGCACTTCTATACTTTATTATTCTCCTAAATCATTTTGGTGAGTATTTTGGGTTGAAAAATCGATTTATTTTTTATTTTGTTGTGGATATCACCAACAACAAATGAATTTCAGCTCCCATCTTCCCACTATGCGTCGTTTTAATGTAATTTTCAGACCATGAACCTCATTCCGGTAGTATCTTCCAATATATTAATTTTTAAGATTACTGGGTTGGATAGATAGTCTATAATACTGGAAAAACTTTACTAATGGTCCATAATTAAAAGTGTTCGTGAGTTTTGTATACCATTGAAATCGATGCTACGAGTATTTGCGGATTATAATTTTATTGAAATGGCTTTACTTTGAGGTTATCATGGTGAAATAATATATCTACGCTTGCAGCATCGTAAAGTATAGACGCGACAAGTCTCTGAACAATCGCATTTTCAGGGAAAGAAGAACATCGGATCTGGTAAAAGATAGAGATTCAATAGCGAAAATAAATTATTTAATTCTAATGGAATTATCGGAAGCTTTTCTCGAGATATTATTATTAAAGGGGTTTGTATCCCAATCGTTTTAGTTCATTAAATGACTGATCTTCACCAAGTCTGTCTCCTACGTGAAATGGTCATTTTGAGCGTTCATAATACTGTCATTAGTGAAGTGTTGGTGTTGATATTGTGATATAATGAAGATGAACATATTAACACTTGATTTACGTGACTTTTGTGCTGAGAAAATGTACTTTTGATAGAAGTTATGCTGGCACAAGGTGTTGCGACGTATCTTCTTGCCGCCATATTGAAATACAAGGAAGCATATAAGGCCATTTAAAGTAAGTTGAACAATTTATATAATAATAGTTTTTAAGATTCTTACACATGGGGCATAACATTGTATATAATGGTCCATCGTGGTTGAAAGATGTCGACTGGTTAAGTAGGGGTGAAAGAGGAAAATGACTTGTTGTTGGGAGTTATGAAAATACGTTGAACCTGAGGCCCATATGTAGTTGTTAGCGGGTATTGTCATTTAGCTATGGAATATATACTGAAGGCAAGTCTTTCACAGTCCTTAGGAAATTCTGAACGTCCGCAGGGAACTGAGGGTTTTGGTTGGGGGGAATGATAATACATGGTTTAAACGAAGCGTTCCAAAGACATGAAAAGCAATTTAAAGTTAATTATATAAGTCTAGCAAACGTCATTTACACAAACCAAAGCTTACATGTACACCAGCCTAACAACGTGAATTAAGAAGCCAAGCTGAGTTAAACAAAGCTGTTCTAACAAAGCCCAAGTCAACTTTACAAGCTTTACGAACGTATCTTAAAAGTAATGTAACAAGCCTAACCTAATCTAACCTGACAAGCCTAACCTAACTAGATAACCTTAATATAATGTAACCAAATATGCCAAACTGACATTCATGACCCAAGGTAACCTAATTAAATTGCGTATGTCTTAACCTAGCGTATGAAACGTAGCATAAGCCAATAAACGTAAGCTAAGAATTTCGATATCCGAGAGATTAATGATACACCAAAGAACTAATTTAACAGCTATGTTACAGTAAGAAATTAACCTGAATTCCCTGGGTCACGGACCTGCCCTACTGTCGGTTACATTAATTTAGGTTAGGTTGCAAACCTACCCCAACGCATGCCTTTTTAGAGCAAGGAATAAATTTTAATGGATATATATAACCAGAATAGCAGGCTATTTTATAAAGTTGTCAAAAGCTGATTTAAGACTAAAGATATGGGCGACTTGGCGACTCGCAAGGTGTGTGAAGAACGTCTAGCAAAAGATGATAGCAGGCAGAGTGAGCCACGTGCTCGTGTGACACCATTGAAAAGTAATGAATTACGCGGCTAATAATGTAATTCATATGAATTTATTCCGAACAATCATATATTTATTTCATACAGGCTAATCCGAACAATTATATATATATTTCATACAGGCTAAAGTTTTTAGCATTGGAATGTAATTCAAACGTGAGTAATTAGTGCGGTTATTGAGGTAATTTTCAACCACCCCTCCGCACCTCCAGGCTTGACGCAGTGAGGTCGTGAATGCACGATATGTCAAGGTCGTTTGACTCGTGGAGCACCTCCCTGTGTGCCTGCTATGTAGAACAGCTGTGACCTGCAGTGGATTGAGGAAAAGCAGTCATACAACAAATTTTGCGGCCACGCCCTGTGTAGTCAGTCGTTAAGGGGAGAACAAAGCAGAGCTGAACCAGCTTAGACGCCAGGTAACACCACTCAATCTCCCAACACCTGTCACTTTCCGTGGAATCCCCCTCAACCCCCCACTTTAACCAGCCTTAGGTCACACACACACACACACACACACAGGGGTAGACGGAGAAAATTATTGCGATGTCGGCAGATGTCCTCCTTACCCCACCCACTTTAACAGACCATCCCTAGCCTAAGGTCCTCCATCCCCAGAGGGGGATAGATTGTTACCTGATCAGTGGTCAAGGAGTCGGTTCTCACCACCTCACATCTCCCTGTATGTCAGGTCACTAAGGTATCTGCTTTGCCCCCCCCCCCAAAAAAAAAAAAAAAAAAAAAAAATAAATGTATAGATATATCGTCGTTACAATTTTGGACATGTAGCCAGTTTTAGATTAGGTCTGTTAGAATATGTTTTGGCATGGTTAATATTGGTTGCTGAAATATATTTCATTTCTAACGCAGATCAATACTGTTCTCCCTTCCTCCAAGTTTCCAAGTGGATGTTCAGAAACGGTAATTGTTGTCAAAAATCCTTCATAAATAGAAAGAGTCGCCTGTTCTGGGAATGAACGTTGATATAGTAATTTATATTTATGAATCAGTAAAGGAGATTTAACCCCTTTGACGAATTGTTAGATTAACTTTGAAAAAATACTTCCTTTTACAGGTTGTACATCAGTCAAAATAGGTTATGTAGCCACCCATTTGACAGCTGTTCTTAACTGGACCTAATCATAGTATTTCTTACAAATGGATTGAATCCATGAAAATGAAATTAAAAGATTCCACGAGTGGTTTCTGTAATAAAGATAATTGTTAATAACTTTTGATTGTCTGGGATTATAGATAATCTAATATTGTTCCAGGGTTTTGTGATGAATTCCAAAAATGTAATATCGCGAATAGCGATATTGCATCACGTTATAGTACTTTGAATAATGTTATGTCTTAGCCTAGTGAGATTACAGTTTCGAACATCCATGCGATAGAAATGAGTATCAGTATCGTTCCAAGGACATTAAAAGAAGTTAAAAAACAATATCGACCAAACTGAATCTTTAATTCGCTGGATGTCCGAAATGTTGATAATAACCGTAAACCATTAGTGATTGGTGGGTTTGGCCTCCCACAGGCGTAATGGAAGAGGAGGACAAAGACACGGGTCAATCATTGGACGAGTACCAGGAGGAATGTCAGCGTGATGGACAAGATGAGTTTAATGCAGACTTGACGGAGAAATTTACCCGTTGGCAATCCAACGGCGCCTACCTGGACTTACTTCACCAACTGTGTCAACAATGTTGTAAGTGATGTTTCATGGTGGATGCGTATCCACTCCACCTATCGTGTAATGTAAAGTATGGACACACAGTCGCTGGAAGATGTCTTGATTTAGTTCTACAGGAAGATTAACTTTTGAAAAATGGCTCCTTTTGGTGTAGTTATTTGTTTTATCTAGCTGTAGGTAAATATAATTCTTGGTGATGACAGAAGTATGTGGGAATATGATTGGGTGTTTTGTGTCCATATTCGACGTTACATACGATTTTGGGTTTTGCATATTAGGGAGAATATGAGGTCAAAGTGGGCAATACATAGTGGTGTTTGTTACCATCATAAAGCACAGGATTTCCTAGGGAGTAACTACAACCTTTTATAAGATAGACTTCATTGTATGAAGCACTGGTGTGAGAATTTGCTTTTGAAAATTTTGTAAAGAGAAGTGATAAACAATGGACATTGGTAAATGTAAGATGCGTGATGGTTAATCAATATACCAATAGAATGATGAGAATGAAAAGGACGTGGGAGCGAAAATTGACAGCGGGATGATTTTTGAGCATCGCATTTCAGGAAGTTAACGAGGCAGTTTCGAAACAATGGGTAATATGAGCGTTCGAGGTTACAGACAAGACGTAACCTTAGAATGTTGTATCTATAAGTCATAGACAGCACAAAAGTAGGAACAGAGAAATGGGCCAAGCGAGGGTTTTCCATCTGGGGCTCAGTCCTGTGTTCTTGACACTACCTCGCGAACGCGGGAAATGCAGAGTATGTATGGAAAAGAAATACATAAGCCATAGCAAGCCATCTCGTTTTGAGTATTTGTGTCTTGGCGTACAGAAGTATGGTGCGTAGAATGGTTTATTTAGCCTTAGAGACAGCGAAGGGCTGCTTGGTGTAGAACACTGTAGACAGTAATGGGCTACAGTGGTTCGTGTGGAATGTGAGAAGCCTTTCATAATTCTGTAAACAGTAAGGTAATTAGAGGACTGAAGCAGGCAGCAGGTGCATTGAGGAGGGTGGAGGGACCACTGGAATCCAGAGACATAAGTGTCGATATAATTAATCGAATTTTATTCGTTTTTGATAGGTTTCGTTAGCGAATGTGATGAATAAGTGAATTTATGAATTTGTTTGATAGATATATATGGGTAGAAATAGTCTGTTTTCTAATTATTATTGATATTATTTGTAATCATTATCATAGATGGGATGTTTATATTTAAGTATTTATTATAATTGATCGCCTTTTCCCGCGTGAGCGACGTAGCGCCGGGAAACAGACGAAGAAAAACCCTTCCACACATATATACGTACACTCCAATACATATAAACATATACATATATATACAGTGTAATATTTCCTACAGTTGTTGTATTATTAGTGGGTTTTGTGTGTGTGTTTTAGCCATTAGTTTATGAATCCATTTTTTTTTTCTTTTGTTGCCCTATGTTGTGACCTTTTACCTGAGCGTGGTCGTAGGTCATGCCATCGTCCCTAGGGGTAGTACCGTAGTTGCACTCAGCGTAGCCGTCGTGGACCTGCCTCTCGAAGGCAGGGAGGCAGTCCCACAACGGCCCATCCTCGAGTGGCTGCCCTCCACAAACCAAGTAGGGGAAGCTGCGTGAAATGTTTTATCCCGTGGCACACGTCAATTGTCCGTAGTCTCCCGCGTGAGTGAGATAGCGGCAGAAGCAGACGGAAGGAAGGCTGTTATAGTAAATGCCTTGATTTCTGTAGTGGACGCCACAGCATCTAAGTTCAAAACAGGTGTCACTCATATCTGGTCCGACCTGTTTCTCCTAATACGAGCCGTTTTTCCAAATAGGACCCATTTTTTTCGTAGTATGAATTGTTCAGTAGAGAGGTGCGAGGGGGCAGGAGGCCCTGGGCCTTCTACTGCCGCAGGAGGGTCGTCCAGTAGACAGCTGCGAAGACCAGGACGGCCAAAGGGACGACCAGGAGACGGAAGAGACGCAGGAGGCCCTCGGCCGTCAGTCGCGTGTGGGAGGGGGACTTGATGTGCTTGGGTCCGACGCGTGTGACGGCCTCCGATTCGAGGTGCTCGACCATGACGTGGACGACGATGATGGCGAAGAGCAGGATGGTGCAGAAGAAGAACCACACGTCGATCATCTTGACGTAGGCCGTCTTGGGCAGGGAGGAGGACGTCTGGTTGAAGAACGTGTACAGCACCAGCAGCGTGGTGAGGCTCACCACCAGGCGCACCTGTTTGGAAGGAGATGGTTTAGATTGTGGGTAGGTACGTGCGACGGCCAGGTTAGCAGGGGGTAGAAACGTGCCTAGTCAAGGCCAAGTGGGATAGGGATGAGTTCCTTGAGTGTTTGTTAGTCCGAAAGATGGAGGAGGAAAGGAGGTATAGTGTGCTGTCGCTTCTCTGTGTGAGGAGAGGAATATGTGGTGTCCAAACGGTTCATCCTCGTGTGCTTAGTCTCCACATAGAAATTTGTGGAGGAAGCTGCCAGACACATGCTTCGGGGCCAGACGGTGTAGGCTCGTTGTCCAGCGGGAGTTTATTGTTGTATTTAACAACGGGTTTAAGACGTAGTCTTATTTTTAAACCCCAATATGGTGGTTATGCAGCACGGGATGGGTTATTTATGCGACATAGGATGGGTCATTTACGCGCCTTAGGGTAGGTCATGTACACGACTTGGGGGTGGGCTATTTACGCGACTTGTTTACTTTCGGCAGTGCGCAGGAAGAGGCGGAGTTGCTCAGGAATTCCTCCTCCTCCTCCTTCCGTAAATGTCGACTTCTGATCAGAATCTATGAGGCAATCCAGTTGTTTTGTAATGCCTGTGTTGAAGCTTTGAGTTATGGTGCCGTGTGCGTCCGAGTGTCCGTGCATTGTGGTCAAAATTATGGTTCGAGTGGGAAGATATATTGGTATTCACGTTTTCTATATGGATGGTTAAGCAAAATACATAATTTATTACCGTTGTGTGTTCTTAAGTGGATTACTGTACTTGTATTGGACGGGATGATTTGTTATATTACAAGGAAAGAAGAACATGGATTAATGTGTATTTAAACTTACGTACGTAGATTAGAAAATGGTTAGGTGGTTATAATAACCATTCGAAATATTTTGGACATCTTCCAATATTGTCTCTATAGCCCCTTAAGGAAAGCGCGCGCGCGCGCGCGTTTGTGTGTGTGTGTGTAGTTCAACTTGCATGATGGATACGAACCTGCAAAAGCTGGATTTTAACGTATAGCGTGGCGTATCCTATGGTGAGCAGCATGGTGGACGGCATGAACACAGACAGCACTATGAAGGTGTAGCGACGGGTCAAGGTGTAGCCAACCTGAAGGTAGTACAAGGTCATAGGTTAAGTGGTTGGCTGGCTGAGCAACCAGGGTGTGACTGAAATGAAACTTACGTCTATGGAATTTAAGTTATATAAGTAGTAAGGTCTGTTGTGCATATAGAACGTGTATGGAATTAAAGTTATGTTAGTTTCGTGTATGGCATATATAGAAGTTATTTAAGTAGTGACTCAGGTACTAGCGATGGATATAGTGTACATATGATGTATAATTTTATCCCTGGGGATATGGGATTAAGAATACTTCCCACGTATTCCCTGCGTGTCGTAGAAGGCGACTAAAAGGGGAGGGAGCGGGGGGCTGGAAATCCTCCCCTCTCGTTTTTTTTTTTTAATTTTCCAAAAGAAGGAACAGAGGGGGCCGGGTGAGGATATTCCAAAAAAGGCCCAGTCCTCTGTTCTTAACGCTACCTCGCTAATGCGGGAAATGGCTAATAGTTTAAAAGAAAAAGAAAAGATGTATAATTTATATAAGGTATATGGTGATTGACGTATAGTCGATAGAGGTCACATTGTTTATGCAAATAGCTGAAGAGAAAGATTAAGGTATGTTGATTGAACATTGGAAAAAGTCTTCTCTTGGTACATGGTTGAATGGAACGGCTTAATATTTACCCAAATATTATAGTTCGTTCTGAAGTTAGGTTTTTTCAAGCTTTGTGTAATTATTGATTAGATAGCGTTTTGTGCTGAGAAGGAGCTTAGTTGCGAGTCATTTCTGGCATATGATATATCGCAGCCTGGAACGAGTTGATGTAGACAATTTGCAAACATTACCGGGAGAAATGAGAGTCTTTCAAAATGTATAGATCACGGTTACGTAATTGGGGTGTAGACAGATTGTCGCGTGACTTGTTTTGGGGGGCCTGAGAGAATGATTCAGGGGCGATTATATCCTGACGGGGAAGTATTTGATGCATTAATATTAGTATGGGCTAGATGTAACGTTCTTTGGGAGTCCCACTGTGGAAGCAGCAGAGCGAAACGTCTCATTTAGTCAGTAAGTTTCAGAAAGAAGTGTAAGTTGTTTCGCTTCAGCGTTTGAACTTAAGTGGTTGGATATAGGACGTATTGATGTCCGTAGTCAGTATGGCCGGGTATCAAAGATATTAATGTTAAATCTCCTCTTATTTTGGACATTATTTAATGAGACAAGTTTTGTTTTGTATAAAACGCTCTCTTATTTTCGTTCAAAATGAGAATAAAGAATTGGTTCCTTTTATTTTTTTGGCAATACTGTTTTGCATTCATAGTTTCGATCTCTGAATGTTTTTGAAATGCACTTATATCTGCAGTCGCAGTGAACCTCCCCCAAAAAAGTTTTAGAGTTGAACAGTACTTATATTATTACATGAGTGACGTCATTATGTGTGTACCTAAGGGAATTAGTTATTGAAATTTCACACCGTTAGTTTGAGTGAATATCGCTCGTTTTCTATTATGTGGCGACCCGCGACTATATTATTTGTCCAGTTGGTGAATTTGTAGTTGAAACTCTTGTTTGATATACTAGTGGGTATTTTTGGATAATGATGTTTGTAGAATTATACTATTCAGGATCTAAGTAAGACGTAATATTTGGCCCAGGGCGTCTGTAACGTTTAGAATGAAACGTTTTGACCTGTACTGTCAAATGTACATTAAGGAAATGGATTACGTGTTGTTTGCTTGAGTAATGCACGATGTTTGGGGTAGCTCAGTGATCATGTGTGACCCCTTAAGCACGACAGTCCCTGGGCCTTGAGCACGACGGTACGACAGTTGAGCACGACGGTACGACGCTTGATTACGACGGTATACGTGGGTCCGTTTTTATCAAGTTATCCCTTAGGGTAATGATGAATAGCTGGGTTGAATGTGGGCCGACGGCCGCAAGCCGAACTTGTACGCTTGACCTTGGCGCCCCCCCGTGACCACTTCACGGGCAGCCCCAGCTAAGCGAACGCATACCACATTCATAATGATGAATGTATACATATACGTTGTACAAACTCGCCGTTTCCCGCGTAAGCGAGGGATCGTCAGGAACAGATGACGAAAGCCTTTTAGGGAAAATTCCTCGCTTAGGTCCTTGCTCTGTTCCTGATTTTGGAATGTAATACAGGAAGGGAGGATTCCCAGCCACCCGCTCCCCAACCTCTTCGTGTCGCCTTGCACGACACGCACGGAATACGTGGGCGGTATTCTATCTCTCCTATCCCCATGTTATATATATATATAAAGAGACGAACCTCCAGAAGACTCTCTCTGTTGGTGTTGCTTCTGTCTTGGGCGTAGAAGTCTCCTATAAGATACATGGGCAGGTTTCTGTCCTGGCCGTACTCAGCTGTGGAC
Organism: Panulirus ornatus; assembly: GCF_036320965.1. Classification (NCBI taxonomy): domain Eukaryota; kingdom Metazoa; phylum Arthropoda; class Malacostraca; order Decapoda; family Palinuridae; genus Panulirus; species Panulirus ornatus. The sequence continues at coordinate 2,174,337 of NC_092274.1, forward strand.
CTGTTGTCTGTGAAGCGGACCAGTTGCTTGCTCAGGGAGGAGAGCTGGAGCAGGACGCTGCACCGCTGCATGTCGAAGGGGTAGTAGAAGACGTCGAAGCTGCAGACGAAGCTGCCGCTGTAATGTTGTATTTGCGTGATCCTCGCCGCTCCACCTTTGTACATTTTGTCTGGGGGTTAGAAACTCGTGGTTAATTGTCATCTCTCGCTAGCATTATTTGTCTGACACGATGATATTTGACAGTGATGTTCGAGCCAAGATGTCAGCACACATTACCCAGTCTTCTGTCACCATTTGCCTGTCCTTGGCTACGTATCTGTTGATTCTTTCGTCATTATTCTGTGATTTTGTTTTCACGTGTTCGTCATTTCCCGCGTTAGCGAGGTAGCAGCAGGAACAGATGGAGAGAGGCGGCATTTGCCCACGTGCGTTCTCAAGCTGTGCAGCGGAACCACAGCCCCGTGTTCACAGACCTTTGTGTGGTTTATCCCTGCCGATTGACATGTCCTGGTTCAGTCCCTTGAGAGCACGTCGCCCCACGTATACCACATCGTTTCGGCTCTCTTTATCCCATGCACGCCTTTTTTACCATCCTGCATAATCGGAGTCCCGCTCTCTCCTCACACACACACACACACACACACACACACACACACACCATCATTCCATCCCCAGTAAGCCTTGTGGTTTAGGAAACAATGTAGTCCCGACTTACCCATGTTGACTGCATTGAAGTCTACGGGAAGCGGTTCGCCGACCCTCTGGACGAAGATGTCATCCTTCAGGAGTTTGAGCTCTCCGTCCTTGACGTTGGTGAAATCCAGCTGGGGCCTCCAGATGTTCGTCCTCTCCTCCGCCGACAGCTTGTTGGAGTGTATGTCCGATCGGAGATTGAGGTACTTGAGGCGCGAATCGACCCAGCTCATGGTCACGATGAACTCGAGGTCGATTGCCCTCTGGACGTCTTCGATCTTGAGGAAACGCAGGAATCTGAAGGTGGTGTCGGGCTGGAGGGCGAGTGATGGTTGCTCTGTGTTCTTAGGGGGCTTGAAGCTCCGGTACCCAGCCGGGATCTTGAGGATGGAGCAATGGTCTTCGTCGGTCTCGTCTGCGCAGTCGTCCTTGGCGTCGCATCGAGCCGCTACTTCGATGCATTGGCCGTCGTCACACATGTACTGCCCGTCCTTACAGATGGAGAGGCTCAGTTCGAGTTGGCTGCCCACTGGATGGTCACAGAGCGGCGCTGCCAGAGACCATTTGTGTCTCCCGATGGGGTAAAGATTACTGGACGCGAGCGTCAGACGCGCCAGGGTCGAGTTCGCGACCGTGTCGCTCATGATCCATTGTTCGTCCTTCTCGCTGTATGTTATCATGTGGCCGTGGAAACCGTGGAAGTAGGGCTTGTGGGAGGAGTAGCCGAGCATCTCGAACATGGTCTTGGTCTTCATCTCGTGGCAGGTGCCTCGGATGTAGAGCGGCGTCTCCTGGCGCTCCTGGCAGGCGGCGCACGCGGCGATCTTCTCGTAGCACTTGAAGTCGGCCCACACGCCCTCCCCACCCACCGTCAACATGCAGTTCTCCGACGTGGTGTTGTCGGGTTGACCCGACGCGAAGGGGATGTTCGTGAGGATGCGGCCGTCCGTGATCCTTCTCCAGGTGCCTTCTTCCTCCTCGTCCGTGGCGCCGATCCACACATTCCTCAAACCGCCGCAGATGCTCTGACTGACCGTAGTGTCGTTGAGGCGTTGGTTCCCTTGGCGAGTCAAGGGGGCGAAGAGATCCGAGCCGATCAGTTGGCAGATTTTTCTGGATTCTGTGAAAATCCGCTTCTCTGGGAAGATGAGGAAGTTCTCTCGTGTGGCGCAAAGACTCGCCAGAGGTCTCGTGCTTTTGCCGCACGTTGATGAGTTCGACCTCGTTGACGTCGCTGGAGAAGACGTCCCCGACCATGTTCCTCCTGCAGGTAGCGAGGTCGAGGATGTCCCTGGCGGAGAGGCCGCGGCTCCACATGTTGATCTGGGCGACGTATCCCCTTCATGATCTGCTGACTGTCCATCTTCCTGGAGAGGCCGTCTTGCTCCTGGCCGACGACGAAGGTACCGTTGAGCGGGAGGCGGCGGTCGTCCACCTGGATGGGCCCGCTGGCCAGGGCTTGGCCGTCCACGTACACCGTGTACGTGTCCCCGGACAGCACGTGGCAGTAGTGGCGCCACTGACGGAGCACCGTCTCCACCTCCAGACTCTCAATGGGCGGCTGAGGCTTGTTGTTGTACCTGAAGAAGTGCGCCCCGTCGATGATGTCTGCCGGAACAACGTTGAAACAGTGACACTGGTCGTCATGATATGATCAAAAACACCAGAACTGCTTTACCTTGGTATCTAAATCAGTGGTGCATGAAACAGGGGAAATAGCTATCTGAATTCGGATATGGGAAGTTTCGTGAGGGGATGAATTAGCTTCTGTATGCAGATGATGCAGTATCGGGTACCTAGAATGGAAAGATGAGCTGGAGCGAATGCCATTTTGGAGTTGAACTAACCTAGATAAGGGCAAAGAGAAGAAGCCAAGGGGTCTTACACATCATGAGGGCGTTGGAGAAGGTCTCTGCCGTGGCGTACGAGAAGAGGACCTGGAGTGTGGTCAGGGCTGTGAGGTAGACTCTGGAGCAGATGGTGAACTGGGTCAGGCTGGTGGCCACCTGCTGGTTGCTCATGTTGAACCTGATGTACACGTCGTCCCTCGGTGACTCCCAGATGTCGGGCTGTAGTGAGAACACCTGCACCTCCTCACCTGCAGGTGTAGAACACCTGTGGTTAGACCTGCTGTTACACTTCCTTCCTCACCTGTAGAACACCTGTGGTTAGTGCTGCTGCTACACCTGCATCTCCTTCCTCACCTGCAGGTGTATAAAAGCTGTGGTTAGACCTGCTGTTACACCTACACCTCCTTCCTTACCTGCAGGTGTAGAACACCTGTGGTTAGACCTGCTACACCTCCATCCTCACCTGTAGGTGTAGGACACGTGTGGTTAATACTGCTGGTCCTACTCCTCCTCCCTCATGCCGGAGTGTACAGAATTGATTGAGCCAGTAGTAGACGTCACGGAGAATTAGTGTAGGTCACGTTCACACGGGAAAGCACTTGTGATCACGTTATTCATAACGGTGTTCAAAATAGGACATGGTAGCGTTTCCATCATCATACTGCCGCATACATGCCCGATAGGACAGCATGTTATTCGTATTGATGAAGGCGTGATTTTGCAAAGCGTATGTAAAAATACCATTTATATTACTTGGTGCAAGCAATTGTAGTGGCCAGTTCCTTACAGAAGTTGTAATATCTCTCGGAAATGACTGAAAATAACACGGGTTTCAGTAACTAACAGGCCATTTCTAACTTAAGCTTTGGTTGATTAGGTTAGGTTCGTCAAGGGGGGCCAGGTTATGATGTAGGGGTCTTCCTGGGTGGATGAGGTGGGTCGGGGGGTGAGGTAAGGGCTCAGCGCCCATTAGGCAGGGTGTTTACATGAGCCATTGTTCACTGGGGTCTTTCATAAAAAAGCATAAGTTCCAAATATATTTTTTCATTGCTGTGTTGACTCCTCCCCGCCGACGTAATATCAGTGATCTGTGCCTCACTCACGTGAATTATGGTGATCGAGAACGCTGTTGCAGGGTGCTGAGTGTAGAATTATGTTCAGTTTGTGTGATCCACGGTGTTGTTATAGGCTGCGTAGTGGGTTGTGTGTGTCTCTGTCTGTTGATGAAAGTCAAGGTAGGTTTGTGTTTTCCGTGGAAGGCAGTGGGACAAGTGACACAATATACACATTAGTCAAGGAGCATAGTATTATGACCCTTGAGCACGACGATACAAGGCTTACGGAACGTGGACGGTACGACCCGTCGGCACGACTTTACGACGTGTGGGGGTGTGAACGCGATCTTTCATGTTCAGGTGTTAGGTGGTCATACAGCCCCGCTCAAAGGACGTACGTTGGTCAAGGTAGTATGGTGGTCATCATTGTTATCAAGTGTATAAAACAGAGGTATTGGTTTCTTGGCTTTATGCTTGATTAATTGTTGTGGCAGACATTCCCCACGAGTCTGTCCTATATAAATCCTATTATATTGTGTGCAAGGTGCTCTGCACTACACATATATAATCAGTGAATGTCGTGTCACACGCCACATTCCTATGAAACGGACAGGATTTTATTAGGAAGGGTAGAATTGGTGGTATAAAAAGTTAGTGGCGTGGCAAGTGGAGGATATGATAAGAAGTCAAACAAAACATTAGTAGATTTCGAAAATCAAGGCTAAGATTTAGTTAGCTCTTGCATTGGATTATAAGTGGACGGAGAATATATATATATATATATATATATATATATATATATATATATATATATATATATATATATCAAATGCATCCCCATCCAGTGAAGCCATGTCACCATACTTTGTCTTACGTAAGGCTTTCACCACCTCTTCTCTTTTCACCTAACCAGTTTCCGTAAATCTCTGTCCCAGATGTAAATGGCATACATCTGTCAGTCATCAAAGATATTATTGAGCAGTCCCTCAAAATACCTACGCCATCTCCTGGTCAGTTCATCACTAAGAACTGTATAATCCTCACCTCTCATTACCCATATTCTCATGGGCTGCATGCCACGCACCTCGCTCGCACGTGGTAGCTGTGATCCCCAGAAAATGTGCCATTCTCCCCTCCCCAGTGCCCTATGTAGTCTCACCCTTGTACACCCAGACCTTCTGTGTTTAGGCGTCGTGTTCAGGGTGGGCGGCCGGCCGGGTTAACCCCAGACGGGAAAATAAAAAAAAAAAAAAAAAAAAAAAAAGAGCGCGTTGGGGAGTCGCTGAATGTTTTTGCGGTGGCTGTCATGTTTCATGCAGTGGACCCGGCTGCTGTATTACCTTGTGGCGAGTGCTACTAAATCTTCCATAGCTGAATAGTGAAGCGATTCCACTTTTCTCGGAAGTGGATGTTTTGTGGGCGCTGGATTTACTGACGAATCTAGTCCAGCAGGAGGCACACGTAATGAGTTAACCCATTGAGTGTGGTATAGTTTTTCTCCCCTTGCGTCCTGAGTCGAAATTTCTGTTGGGTAACGAGGGAAATGGTTGGCCATCAAGCGTTGCCTGGTGGACAGGACTCGGCTGTGTGTCTTTGCAGACACGCCAATGTTAAGTTAAGTACTTTTGGTGCATACTCGTACAGAATTCATCTCGCTGTATATCATGGAATGGCTTTCATACAGTATGAGGTGACTGATGATTATGTTTTCATTTGGGAGTGGCGGCTGTGAAAGAATAATTGACGCCACGTTTGCGTCAGCACATTGTTTGGCAATGGCTATTCTTCGTGTGCGTGTGGTTGATGAATGCGTCAGTGACAACTTCGTGACCTGGACGATTGCCCCGAGGTGCTCTCGTTGTCATTATCTCTCTCTCTCTCTCTCGTGGGCTTGAAAGCACATGGAATGCATTGCCCTCAATCATTAGAGAAGTGTCACTTTTTTTATGTTTATTTAAAAGTCCAGAAGAAGCGGTGAAGGTACAGCGAAGGAAAGAGTCATGGTTAAAGTATTTGGTCGAATGTTGTTTGACTTGAAAGAATTTTTTATAATCTCTGTCATAGGAAAGTCATCCTTGTGACCTTTAAGAAGGGCGCAACTGATTTGTTTCGTGCCTCCGTCCTTGGTGTAAGGTTCCTAACCTTGAGGCATTCACGGGCTCGCTCAGGGTAGAGCGTATAGGTTCGAATCCTGGTTGCGGAAGTCGGTGCACAGTCAACCCAGCTGTTCATCCACAATTAGGGGGGTTTAGTTTTATAAAATGGATACCTTGCTGGGGCGATGGTGTATATACACTAAAGTGTAGTAGATGTTGAGTGACGTGGCCTTGATTTAGGGCCCCCCCCCCAGTTACCCGCGTCGTCTACGCTATCTAGTAAAGAATGAATCCTTAAGGTGACATAGAAGGTATTTCTCTTTTCTATCAAATTAATTAAATTATAAATCCCAGATGAACTTGCGTACTGCGTCGGGGCAATTCTAGTGGACAGAGGTACGCCTTGGGGTTGTACACTCAGCGTAGCGTGTATGAGTTGGTGCCTGGGGTTGGGAGAAGCCTCGTCTGCCAACGGGTGAAGGTGGAACCGAGAGGGTAGAGAGGCCCTTTGGTGGTGGTGGTACTGGCATTGGCGTGGAGGATTATGAATGTGTTTCACCCCTTGGAAGGGCATTGGACAGGTTTATGAGGTCCGGTGATTGAGAGAGAGAGAGAGAGAGAGAGAGAGAGAGAGAGAGAGAGAGAGAGAGAGAGAGAGAGAGAGAGAGGCGAATGAAGTGTGACATGCTTGGAAAAATGTATCGGTGACTGGATGGTGTGAAATGCTTGTTATTGTTTCTTTATTGTGGATGTAACATGACGTTGTATGGCCTTAATAAAGCCCTACCCCCCTGTCCGTACCCCCATGGCCTTTTTTTGGGGGGGATTTAGGCCTTTTCTAAGGGCCAAAACAACGAGTGGACTTCACTCAGCGTCAGTGTTAGTTGAGCCTGACGCATTTAGGTGCCTGGGCGGGGTCGGATTTTTTGTTGTGGTTCGAATCGTGGCCACGGTAGACGGTTCCACAGTCCTCCCCATCTGTTCATCTTTCCCTTTGATTTTAAGGTGAAGAAACCTGGGAATAATCCTCTAGTCCTTACATGTTCTCCGTCGAGGGCGTAACCTGGAATGGTCAGTGGTGTTGTGCCAGAAATGTACGAGACGCTTGCATTATGCAGTCCATAGAAGTGATACAATATTTAGGCATGGAGGAACGTCATTTTTCAGGCATGGGATGTGCTCGAGGCTTTATGGCCGTTGAAATCTTGTGATACACTATTCATTTGGTGACGAATGCGTTGCTCTGCAGTTGAATTGCAAATGTTATTCTCCATTCGTCTTGAGGGGTAAAGTTAAGAATGACATTAGAGGGAATGATTGATGTGGAGTTTGGTATCATGATTGTAGGGTGCGGACACTTCAGTTCGTTACACCCGCACTTGTAATCCACTTTCCTTGAAATTCCCTCCCCCCTTTACACCACCACACCCATGTTGTTATTCAAGGTACTGTGTAGTGTGTGTGTGGACCGTATGAGCGGGGATAGAATGTGCTGGAGAACAGAGGAAGAAAAGTATAACATACTGTGTTCTTATTGTCTCACGGATGTCGCCATTAATTACAGTGGACGTGCCAATTGTCAATGGAGCTCAAAGCTCAGGGGCGTCAAAATAACGGGTGGCATTAAACTCGAAGCCTTTGTTTATCTCGTTTAATTTCCTATGCAGTCATCATTGTTTCAGTGTCGGGAGTTCTTGGTGTGCCATCCACTCCGCACGCGAGACCTTGTCGCCTCCTAAAGGACGGGACGAGTCACAGATGCGAGCAGAGGGTTTTGGAAGACCTGGAGGTTGTTAGGGCCTCGCTCTCCTCCAGTGTTTACAGGCAAGACACTGTGTTTCCCGGGCGGTGTGAGTCAAGCCATGTGGCCCTTCGAAGTGATGGCGATGGTCATAGGTGGTTTCAGGTCAGCATATGAAGTCCTGTATTCAGTAAGATGGTCAGTCTTGATAATTCATGAATGCGTCATGCGGCAGTCGCTTGTTTATCGAAAGAAGGGATTAGTGATGTTGGAATATGTCATTTTTTTTAATTCCAGGAATGGGAAATATATGGGGGCTCCATCTCTTTCTAATTTCTAGCAGTACCTTGAGCCTCATATGATGGGGTTCCCCATCGGTTATCTGCTTTTCATTGTAAGCTCATAGGTTCGAATCTTGGGCGTAGGAGTCTGTCCGCATTCTTCCCACATGTTCATCCTCCCTCTACGGGCTGGTTGGTATATAAGGTGTGCAAGTAAGGTTGGGTAATGCAAGCAATGTACACCTCCGGTGGCTATATGTAGCATGCTGTTGAACCGATGTACACGAGAGCTTGTTGGGAACATCATGTCCAAAGAAGCGTAAGTACTTCGTTACACGTGAGGTTGGCAAGAACGTAGTATCATTTAAGCATAAGTACATGCATGCGTACCTTTAGGTTGGAAGAGGGAAGAGATAATGTGCTTGCGTGACGCCAGAGTGCAATTTAGTACAAGAAACAGGTAGTTCTTACATCCGTAAGTTGTAATGGACGTAATGGCTGTGCGAATACGCATATGAACCGTGTGTGGACGGAGTTATTTGGTAAAGTCATCACACACACACACACACACACACACACAAGCGCGCGCGGGTCCACTGTGGGTAGGGCTCGCACGGGTTCGAATCCTGGTCGCGGCACCTGGCCAGCATGCAACGCAGGTGTTCATCTTACACTCTTAGTGTCAGTACGTTGTAGACATCAGCTGGCCCCGAGGAAGCACTACCCCATTGACTTAAAGGAGTGTTAAAGTGAGTGTCGTGAACGATGTTAAGACCCTGCATATCATGAATGCTGGTGTATTTGCTGTTTCTACCAACCTAATACCTTGCTATTTTCAGTTTATGAACGGCCTTCTTATCTCATATTTTGTCTTAAAGTGGCTTACCATCTCGCAAAGTGCTTCTGATTTTTGTTCCCTCTTGTGTAAAATACACTTGAGATATTTATTGGCTCGGTAGTCTTCGAAGACAGATATAAATATTTGGTGAGATACTGTTGGCAAATGCAATCATGATGGTAGCGACTCATGACACGTTCGTATTTTCAATACTACGCTTTGAATAATGCAGTGTCGATAATGTTTTATCGAATTCGTTAAAGAGCAGGTGTCGCGCGCGTGCGTGCGCATTCCGTGTTTAACGGAAAGCGGTTTTTGTGGGTGATTGGCGGACGTAATTGGTCTCGTAATGTCAAGGGTTTGACTCCACTCATTGTATTTCATGGTTTGGGTGTGTTTGACAAGCGACAAACGCTTGGTTGAAGAAGTTTGCTGTAGTGTTAATTGCGCTAAAGCGTTTAATTGTACATGGGATATGAGAAGGCTTGGTTTGCTGTTGTAATTAACTATGATTGTAAATTAGTCTCTTTAATTAGCCAGTGACCTTAGGGGTCAGAGGGGGCTGTGGTGAACTGTCTGTGATTGAAGGCAGTAACCACAGGGGTCAAATAGACATGTAATTAAGTGGGTGTGATAACGTCAATGAGCGTAGAGGTCATGTAGGAATGTAATTAACTACCCATCATTATTTTAGTGAGTAATTAGTATGAAAGAGTCGTGGTGGTGGTAGCCATGAGGTTTGGAAAGGTTCTTGCTGGACAAGACAGCCAACGCTACACTTAGTTGGTGGGCAATGAAGACTGGTTTGGAGTGGGATTTCTTTGAGGGGCCTGTAGCTTCCTTCGAGTGATAGAGGCCTGGGCAAAACATCAGTTTTCATACACTGTTGTAACCTCGAGGAAAGGGGGGGGGGGTGAATCCGGTAGCACCACAATAAACAAAATTGCCTTTTCCACCATGTGTACCGGAAGGCGACAGATGGGGTCGCGTGAGGGCATTAACTCTGTATAAGATATTAAACATAGTATATGACTGTAAGGGAGCTCCATATATGTATGTGTGTGTGTGGGAATATTGACAATATGTGTGGAAGGGATCAGATATTGTTTGGGGGGAAAAAATGAACGCATATAAAGGGGAGTTTGTGGAGGTGAAGTGTGAATTGTTTACGCTTCGGTTAGTCGTATTTACGAATATTTTTCTTATTTTATGAATGACTAGTATTTATAATGCTGTTTTTTGGATAGGATATCATGGTAAAATTTCTGGCACTATAGGTTTGACTGATAGATTATAAAAAGAAAAAAATGCCAAAAATTTCTTGTTTGAGCTGGCCCTTTGTCTTCAATGCAATCCTTTTTAAATTTCTGCTTTATTTGTTCTCGTTTTTGAAGAATGGGTTTATAACCTGGTTTAGAAAACGTGATTCGAAATAATCACCCTGGTTGTGTGGCCCTCCGTGTTTCTCACCGTCACTCTATTCCAGGAATGGCTTTAGCTGGGACTCGAGACACAGACGCAGACACAGAAAACACATAGCACACGTCGATGCTGTATCTATGTACACAGATGGTCTAGTATGGCTGGGTGGGTGGCTGGGTGGCTGGTGTTGGGTTGCAGACACGTGTGTGAAAGCCTTGTGGGTGACATGGCGGTTTCGTCCATGTTACGGGAGGGGGGAACTCAGGTGCCGTGATACGACTGGAACGAACCATTGGTGAGGGCCGGAGGTGTGGCTAGGAGCAGGAGTTGCAAGGTGAGTCGGGCAGCAGCTGGAGCAGGACTCGCTGTGGGCGCCGTGGCCAACATGGTGCGAGGCGTGGCGCGTCTGTGGCTCTACTGACACAGGGTTTTCCTCCCTCTTGTTGCTCGACCTCCCGCCCTTCCTCTCTCTCTCTCTCTCTCTCTCTCTCTCTCTCTCTCTCTCTCTCTCTCTCTCTCTCTCTCTCTCTCTCTCTCTCTCTCTCTCTCTCTCTCTCTCTCGCTCGCTCGCTTGCTTGCCTACTTGCTTGTTTCTCCTGGTATCTCATGAATGGTGGTGCTTATTTTTTTTTTTTTTTTCGGGGGGGTCATTCACGTGCCAAACAGGTGGAGGTGAACGGGTCATGTTACGAGGGGTTCCTGTTGAACAGAGTTGGGAAAAAAACGGGAGGTGAACGGGTCATGGTACGAGTCCTCCTGTTGACCACATGTGGGTTAAAAACAGGAGGTGAACGGGTCAAGGTATGAGTTCTACTGTTGACTACAGGTGGGCTAAAAACGGGAGTTGAACGGGTCATGGTATGAGTCTTCCTGTTGACCAGAGGTGGGCTAAAAACGGAAGGTGAACGGGCCATGGTATAAGTCCTCCTGTTGAGCACAGGTGGGCTAAAAAACGGGAGGTGAACAACGGGTCTTGGTATGAGTCTTCCTGTTGACCACAGGTGGGCTGAAAACGGGAGGTGAACGGGTCAGTGAATGACTATTGAATGGGTCAGTGAATCAGTATTGTGGGTTCCTGTTGATCACAGGTGGTCAAGAACGGGTCAGTGGTAAGACTTTTCACCTGTATGAACGGGTCAGTGGCAAAAGGTTTTCACTTGTATGAACGGGTTAGTGCTGAGATTGTTGAGGTGTTTGCTCATGCATGGCAGGGGAATTAACGGTATGTGATGGGTTCAGTAGATAAAAATTGATGGCAATATGATGTAAAAAAAAAACTGGTCGTTCTTCACTTGTGGAGTGTGGGAAGAGGAGTATGGCATGACCCAGGGAGATCCATTGTGCATGATATAAGGACGCTTGTTAATGCAAGAGGCTTTGTTTTGTACACTGGAGGCAGAGTGCACTCTCACGGTAAATGAACGTGGGGGCGATAGATTAACATTGATCATTGGTAGATTAACATTCGCAGTTGGTGGGATTGTCTCGTGGGTCGGGGTCTTGTGGTTGTCGAAGCTTTCAAGAGATAGGTAGGAAGGGAGAGAGAGAGAACAAGAGAGAGAGAGAGGTGCCTACGTGTTTATAAGCATACATATGACCTAATTAGAAGCACTTGTGTGGTTGTTCATGTCATTTATGAGAGTGTTATTTATGAGTTCAGAGGCAGTCATCCCAGCTGTTCATCTAATTTTCGTCTTTGGAATGGCACTTGAGTCGATATGTTTCGAGAATTCTCTTGATGTGTAGTGTGCAATAAAAATGGTTCATAAAGTTTGCAATCGCATTGAGACTTTATGAACTGTTGTGTCTTGTAGATAAAATAGTATGAATTGTATTCCTTTTGTGATTTTAATGTAATGAATTCCATTCTGTCTGACCCCTCTCACTTGGCACAGCAGAAGACACTGCACCTCTCACTGTATCATGAAATACATTCAACAAACCTTCAAAATACTTATTCCATGTGCTCCTCATTACGTCACTATCTGTTTTCAGTTTCCCTTATGCCTTGACCGATGTCCCCATGTGTTGTGTTGTATCTTACGCACTTTATTTATGTCCTTCCCAAAAATATTTGTAATGATCCTGATGCCCTGTGGCTCCCCAACTGTCATTTAGCTTCTTTTTCAAGTCTTGCCTCTTTCTCTTAACCTGCTAGTGCTTTCTTTTATACACCTACCAGTCATTTGCACTCCTTCCTTACAAGTATCGTCTAAAGAGCGCTCTCTCTCTCTTTCTTGTTTCTCTTTCACTTCCTCATGACTTAACTGACTGCCCCTTCCTTGTAATGTGGCCATCCCCCCATTGCTTTTCATGCCATATGCATCTCTTGCACAAATCATGAATGGTTCCCGTAAATACATCTCATTTTTCTCACGGTCGCTCCCTCCCCCTTAAGTCATATGGTTTGACGTTTTGCCCATCTTCACTGAATTTATCCTGGTCCATTGTGACGCAAGTCTGTTTTTTGCAAGTTTAATTACTATGACCACTCCTTTTCTTTCACCCGAATTTTGTATATTTATTATTGTTGTACACGTGTTTAAGTAGTCACTTTTGACTGTACAAGATTATGATGAGACTTATTAGCTTCTCCACTGAGGGTATAAAATATTTGTTTCGTACGTAGTAGCATTTCCCGGGTCAGCGAGGTAGCGTCTAGAAGAGAGGACTGATGCTTAGAAGGATTTTTGTTTAATTTTTGTACCATGTTTGTTCTTTCTTGTGTTAAAGAAACTGAAAATAAAAGGGAGGGTAGGATTTGGAGCCCCTTGATGTTTGACCTTTTAGTCGTCTTCTACAAGACGCAGGTAATACATGGGTAGTATTGTTTCTCCCCTATGTCTGTATATATATATATATATATATATATATATATATATATATATATATATATATATATATATATATATATATATATATATAAAGTGTGACCGTTGAATGAGTATGACCTGAAAAAATCGTTTTCTGTGAAGTGTTTCTCATTTTCTTTGATTGCGTCACAGGTTGAGGGTGGGAGGCGAAGTTTCCGAGTCCTGGGAGCGTGGACCAAGATGGAGGACGGTAATTGTTGTGACGTCGACATGAAAATGTGTTTTTCGGCTATTGACTACACAAATTTTAGGTAAGAAATAGCGGTATAATGAGTGTAAGGCGTTATTGAGTGAAATTTTTTCGTTATTTAAGAGGTTATGGTTGTATTAGTGCGTAGGGCAGAGGGTAAAGTTGATGGGGTGTTTGGGTATGGATGAAGGGAGCTCGTGTATTTTTTCAGTTTGTTAACGGGAGGATATGGTTCTCTGTATGTATTTAATTTATTTGTTGTTTTTGTTAAATGTTGTTAAATAAGGTATGGACCAGAAGGGTGATGGTGGCGTTGTGTGTATTTGTTGAGAGGGCGAGTCGGTGTGTTGTGGGGGTCGGTCTACGTTTTGCCTGATCTTTAGCGTGTTGCGAAGTTGGAGTCGAGTTATTTCTAAGGTGAATTTCTCAAGGTTGAATATCCGTCATAGGAATGTGGAGATGCTTAGTTATAATTTTGTTATATTTTTTTGATAGAGTTTGTAGCATGTGTACCTATTTATTATGGTGAAGGTGAAAGGATGTGCTTCCTTGGTATATTATAGTAATCTGTAATATTTCTATTTGTCATTTATCTCGAATGGAAAGGGTTTTTGTGTGGCATGTTGAATTCAATTTTAATTGTAAGGTAGACCTTGAATGTTCATGTATTACATTGGCTCTTTATACTGTAATGAATAGCTTGAAATATCTACTAGGAAAGTAGTGTGTGTAAAATATATTATTGACCAGAAATGTTTGTGTAATTAATAATATTTTGACGGGTAAATGTATTTGAAGTGTACCACGGTATCGTATTGCTGTAAAAGTTGCGTAAGAAGTATTAACTGTAATTTATTGTGAATAGTATAAGGTTATTATATGGTAGTGATGGGGGTGTACATCTTGGGAAATGGGATTTTGAGTGTGAAGATAGTGAAAAATGTAATTGAAGTGGATATATATAAACCTGGCTTGAGGGAAGAGCCTAGTTGAAGAATGAATAATGGATGTAAGGTAATTAAAGTGTATATATAGGAAATCCAAGTGTATGTATTAAAACATTATTATTTGAGGAATGTTCTTGAAATCTTAGTTGAAATCTATTAGGGTGAAAGTTGCTTTGTTGATGACATTTGTATAATGCTTATATTACTGAGTTGATGGTGTCATTAGAGTATTTAAGTTTTGATAGATATTTCGAGTGTTAGGGAGGTATGGTGATATATTGGTTTTGAAAGTAATGTAATGTATAAATGTCCAAATGCTATATTAATTTTATAGTAGGTGTATTACATTTGTAATATCAAGTTTACTGAGTGACTGAATGGAGAATATCAAAAATGTATGAAGTGCTGGAAGTGGATCTTTAAGGAGATAGTGTGGAGCTTAAGATTTTTTTCTCAACGACGAGTAGATGTGGAGTAAGAGATCGGTGTTTTCCAGAGTTAGTGTGGCGTGTGTTTAGAATGTATTAACAGATGGAGAAGGTGTATGGAAGTGTGTTAATTGTTGTGAAAGATATGAGTGGTGGTGATACTAAAGATGGTTGTAGGTAAAAATTTGGTTTGTAATAGGTAAGATGAATGAAGGTGAGGCATTAAAACTTTAGGTAAGTTAACATTAAAGTCGAAAAGTGCGGACTGGACAGAAGTGAGATAAACGTGTATGTATTAGTCGTATAAAATCATTGGAGTGTGCTAAGAGTTCAGATATGATTGAGTGTAGTAGGAATTGTTTTTTGTTGTCATTTTGATACATTTATGTTTTTATTGATATTAGTGAGTGAAAGGTGTGACTTGTATATTGGAGGAGGATATAGATTAACTGAGGGAGGTAGGTAGGCATTACGGAGGTTATGTAAAAATGTGTTTTTTTGCTGTTGTTGAATGTTATGTTAATGACTTTGAAAGTAGTTAAATGTATTTGGTAATGTTAATGGAATGAAGGGGTGTGAATGGTGTAATAGTGGTCTGTGTGATAAGTAAAATTTACTAATTTTCAACATTTAAAAGTAATATTGTCTGTGAATTATTTTGTATGGATGTGGTATGGTATGTTTAAAGAATGTGTGTGTGTTAATTACAATGAGTGCATTGAAATGGTGTTATTAGAGAAAGTTATGTGTAGCATTGGTAATGTTAAGTGTAAAATAGTTATGGTTATATTAAATGGCGAAGATGCTTGTGGCATCAGAATTGTTGGAGGTGGGGAGATTAGAAAGGGTAGTGAGTGGTGGGATGAAGAAGTGAGATTATTATTATCTTGATTTCTTAAGTTGATTTCATGTATTGAATAATGAAATGGCATTGTTGTAGGAATCAGTTGCAATTATTAATTATCATTTGATGAAGTGAATGTGAGATTGATAAAATGGTATTGATGAATAATATGATAGGTCAGGTCAGTTGGATGGTAAGATGGCAGTGATATTAATTGTTCTCAGATGGGATGTAATTATAATAAGTTCTTCATTATCCCTATGATTGAAAGTATAGTAATTCTAAAAGTATATAATCATTTGAGAAATGACCACATGGGTGAGGGTATTATGAAGTTTGCTGTAAGAAGAAGTATTAGTTTGGTGTTGGATTTCATGTTGAGGAGATTTGGAATTTGGTAAGGTTTGTTGATATATTTTTATTTGTAGGGAGTTCATGATGTTTGTTGTAAATTTTTTTGTGGGTGGTTTGTTAAGTTGGATGATGGCTGAATTGTTTGTAATGATATATATGGCATTGATCTTTAATGTCGTGGAGTAAGTGGTAATATACTCGTCAAGTTGGAGGTAACGGCTACACATAAAGATTATAAGATAGGTCAAATTGATAACGAGAAGCTACCCATATTAATTGTTCTTACGAAATTAGCCGAAATGTAATTATAATAAGTTTGTGGTAATTACCCTATGATTGAAAGTATTGTAGTACTAAAAGTATATAAACATTTCAGAAATGAGCATCTGCATGAGGGGCATTATGAAGTTTGTTGCTGAAAGAAGAAGTATTAGTTTGGTGTTGGATTTGATGTTGTTCAGAAGACTTGAAAATTGGTAAGTAAGGGTTGTTGATATTTTTGTATTTGTTGGGAGTTTATGGTGTTTGGCAAGTTTGCGAGGTATTTGCTAGATATAAAGATTAGCAAGATTCAGAGATGTTAATTTATTGAATAATGAAATTGATTTGTTGTATGAGTCATTTTTAATGTTTCTTACTTGTTTGATGAATTGAATGTGAGAACAATGAAATGTTAAAATTCAAATAATCATAATATGATTGGAGAATAAGATGGTACTCATTAATTGTTGTAATGAAATTAGCTAGCTCCAATATAATTGATTACTTCATGATTGAAAGTATAGTGGTACTAAAAGGTATATAATCATTTCAGAAATGAGGACATGGCTGAGAGGCATTACAATGAAGTTTGCCGCCGAAAGAAGACGACGAAGTATTTGCTCGGTGTTGGATTTCACATTGCTTATAAGAGTTTAAATTTGGTAAGGGTTGTTGATATGTTTTTAGTTGTAGGGAGTTTATGATGTTTGGTATATTTTTGTGGGTGCTTTGTTACATTAGATGATGGCCGAATTGTTTGTAATGATATATTTGGTATCGAGTTTTAACGTCGTCGATTAAGTGGCAATATACTCGTTTAGTTTGAAGTAATGGCCGTACCGAAAGATTATTAGCAAGATTTAAAAATGAATTATTTTCATGTATTGAATAATGAAATGGTATTGTTGTATGAAATGATTCCTTCTTGTTTGAGGAATTGAACATGAGAAGAATGAAATGTTAAAATTTAATAATTGGATAGGTCAATTGGATAATAAGTTGCTACTCATATTAATATTTTTAAGGAAGTCAGGTCAAATGTAATTATGATAATTGTATTAATTACCCCATGATTGAAAGTATGGTAATAGTAAAAGTATATAATCATTTCAGAAACGAGCACATGGCAGAGGGTCATTATGAAGTTTTGTGCTGAAACAAGAAGTATATTAGTTTGGTGTTGGATTTGATGTTGTTCAGAAGATTTGAAACTTGGTAAGGGTTGTTGATATATTGTTAGGGAGTTTAAGATGTGTGTTTTATATTTTTTGTGTGGGTGCTTTGTTACATTAGATGATGTGTGAATTGTTTTTGATAAAATATTTTGTACTGATTTTTAATTTTGTCACGCAAGTTGTAG
This sequence comes from Panulirus ornatus, assembly GCF_036320965.1. Taxonomy (NCBI): domain Eukaryota; kingdom Metazoa; phylum Arthropoda; class Malacostraca; order Decapoda; family Palinuridae; genus Panulirus; species Panulirus ornatus. The sequence goes on from NC_092274.1 coordinate 2,191,570, forward strand.
TACTCTTGTTAAGTTTGAGGTAACGGGTTTATGTAAGCATTATTAGCCATATTTAGAAATGTTAAGTTTCGTTCACGTACCGAACGATAAAATGGCATCGTCGTACGTACGACTCGTAGGAAAATATTATTATTATTCATTTGACGAATGGAAGGAGTTTAAAATAATGGTAAAATTGAATTAATAAGACAATAATATGATAGATGAATTGGATAATAAGATGGTATGTATTTTGGTATGTGTTTTGATTGTTCTTAGAAAATCAGGTGAAATGTAAGAAGAAGTATTAGTTTGATGTTGGATTTCATGATGTTTGGAAGATTTGAAAGTTGTTAAGGGTTGTAGATATATTTTTATTGATAGGGAGTTTATGATGTTTGTTATATATCGTTTTTGGATGCTCTGTTACACGAGATGAAGGCCGAATTTTTTTTTTCTGTTGAATGTTATTTGTGTCAAGTAAGTGTTAACAAACTTGTTAAGTTTGAGGTAAAGGGTATACATAAATTATTTTTTGTGATATGATGGCTTGCTTGCACAAAAGATGCATGTGGAATGAGAAAGGTGGGCAGATTAGAAAGGGTAGTGAGTGGTGGGATGAAGAAATAAGATTGTCGGTGAAAGAGGGGCTCGGACATTGGTTTGTGCAAAGTGGCGCGAACGATCGCGAGACGTACAGAAGAGGGTAAACGAGAGTTGGGGTGAAAGAGTATCACGAATCGTACGGAGAATGAAAAGAAGTTTTAGAAGGAGGTAAATAATGTGCACGAGACGAGAAGGAAGTGGACCGTCATCGGTGAAAGGCGAGGTATTAAGAAGTAGTAATGGCGGAGGGAGCGATTCGACGATAGAGTGGGAGATAACGGGCGTTTTTGTCGAGTGGGGACGGGAAGCTAGAGGGTCAGGCAGACCGTTTTGGTAAATGGAGAAGAGGTAGGGAAAGCATCGTGGAAGAGGAAAGGGAGCGAGCGTGGACGGTCGATTTTATCCTAAAAGTGGATGATTTTGTTGTTGGTAAGGATATTAAAAAATGGTTCATTATGAAGTGGCTGAGGATTGGGGGAATGCATGCCATTGTACAAAGGGGGTTAAAGGTGAATGTTACAAGTAGAGGTTGAAGTTTGTTAAGTATTTCTAGAAAATATTGGAGGGTATTGATTGAGAGGGTAAAGACATGTATAGAGCATGATATTGGGGAAGTGGATGTGTGGAGTGCTTCTGGAAGGGTTTGATTGGGTTGTGTGGATGATGAGAAAAAAGGAGGTATGATTGAGGAAAGAAAGGCCCCTTTTTTGGCTCTGAGGAAAATGAAGCTGAAGGTGGGGAAGAATGTGTTTTGGTAATGTTTTAGTATGTGCTTGGATAAGAGCAAAGGAAGGAGTAGTATTAAGTGTGAAGGAGGAGTTGAGGGAGTAAGCGTAAGAAAGTATCGTGTGGATCGATACGGGTGAGATTAGACGGACGGCCATGCACCAGAAGAGAGACGAAGTGTTTGGGAGTAGTTGTAATGCAGGAGAGGAGGTTCTAGCGATGGGTGATTTGAATGCAGAGTGAGTAATGTGGTAGTTGAGTGTTGGAAATGGTGGTGAAGAGCTTGTGTGCCAAAAGAGGATTGGGAATACCGTTTAAAAATGAGGTGGCGAGAGGGTCGGAGAAACCGAGAAGGGGTATGGAGAGATTTGCGGAAGGTGAGTATTGGAGTCGAACGTCTCAAAAAGGATGGTAACTGCGTCGTTGACTAGTCGTCAAGGATAGTGAATGAAGTGGGCAGAATGCATGATATTGTACAAATGCAAAGTGTTTTAGAGGTGTAAGTTTGTCGAGTAATGCCGGGAGAGTAAAGGGACGTACAGAGGACGAGAACGGTTAAGAAGAGCAGTGCGGATCACGCGTTCGGTACGAAGAATGCACGCGAGACATACGCAGGGAAATGGACATCCGGATTCGTACGTAGCCTTTACGAAGAAGGCACAGGACAGACGGTTTGTGGATGTTAAGTTGGTAGAAGGAGCGTGGAGTTTTTTTTCGAGCATTTGTAACAGTAGGAGAGGGGAAAGTGATTAGTTCCCAGTGGGAGGGGTGTGCCATGGTCGTTAGGGAGGCGAACGAAAGAGGTTTTCTGGTGGGGCAAGTGTGTCGAGGAGGACCTCGAGGGATCGGGAAGGGAATCATTTGTCCTTGTTTTCGGTCGACTATAGTGTCGGTGGCGAGAAAGTGAAGTCGTAGACTCTAGTCCAGTAAAGCACTCGAAAGTCGAGTAAGAGGAAGGGGTTGAGAGATAAGTTGTAAAGGAGAAAGACAGGAGTGAGTGACATGTTTTAGACGTGCGAGAGTGGGTACGGAAGCGAGTCACGAGGGAGCGTCGAAGAACGTGCGGAAGGGGAGAACGTCACATCGCAGAGGCCAAACGGGTACGTCGGAAGTAATTGAAGAGTGTGGAGGAGGGTGGATTTGTTGGCAATGAAGTGTTTGAGAGCAATATTGGTTTGATGGAGTAAGTAAGAAAAGGGATGTGTGTAATAGAAATAAATAGTGTGGTCAAGAGAGCGTATTGAAACGGCGTGTGGTCACACGGAGAGAAGGAGCGAGAAAGTGGATATTTTTGTAGGAGGTGGAGGGAATGAGGAGAAGTGGGTTAGGAAATTGGAGGTGGAAGGATGGATTGAAAAAGATTTTGATCGGTCGAAGAAGGACTAGAGTGAAGTGGGAGGACACGGTGGTGGGAGTGGATTGAAGTAGGGCATGCGAAGTGTATTGAAAAGTGGACTGGGCTGGATATGGAAAGGAAGGGGGGGTGTGGTTTCGGGGTAGGGACGAAGGTGCATCTGTCGTCTTTTTGTAGTGCCACCTTGCACGCGTTGGGGGGGTGCCATTTCCCGTGTGGTGGTGAAGGCAGCAAGTACGGATGAAACGTATAGAGGTATGTGTGCGTTGGCACGGGTAGTTGGACCGATTAGTTTGTTCATTTGCGTTTTATCAGTAATGTGGGAGACCAAGTATACGTATGTAAATGTGAGAGATGGGCAGAGAGTGTTAATGAATTGTTTGTTAGTTAATAGGTGTGTGTGAACGAGAGATGTTAGTGGTGGGATGTCCAATTATTATTAATTTGTGTAGGCGAAGATTTGTCAAGGTTACGAGAGAACGTTGGGGTAGAGAGAGAGTGAGCTTTGTTGGAGGAAGAAGAGGTGGAGAGTAGAATGGAAAAAGATTTTTTATGTAAGGGAAGGAGGGAAGGTGGCAAAGAAAGGTGGGTAGATTAGAAAAGGTTTAGATGGGATGAATAAGGAAGCGAAAGAGAAGAGTGAAGGGGGGTGGTGGTTGGATGATTTTTGTAGTGGGAGATTTATAAAAGAAAGAGGTTTGAGTTGAAAAAGAGAGGCAGTGAGAGAGTATTGTTAAATGTGATGGAGAATAAGAAGATGTTTTGGAACATGGATAATGTGCCTAAGATAGGGTAAGAAATAGGAATATTGATGAAGTGAGTCATTTGAAGGTTTCCTGATAGAGTGGCCGATGCGGTGGTGTGGGGAAGGGTTTGTTTGGATGGGGTGTTGAAGGATATGGGGTTGTGGTGAGGATTGGTGGAATGCATGCTTGGTGGTAAGGGGAATTGGGGTGCATGTCATTTATGGAGGTATGTATATGAGTGTTGAGTATTTCACAGGTGAACGGTATGGGAGTGTATTGATTGATGGGAAAAATAGCCACATATTAGGGAAGAGCAATTATACAACATTGTTGGAATCACTATTCTTTTAAACATACTCATTTTCGTTTTCTAATATAATGTTGTTGACTTGCACACATTGTTGAAGGTAACATGATTTTTGCACTCTCTCAATGAGTCACTGACTCACCCAGGCACCCACCCCTATGATTCATTTGCAGTTTCATTGTACCATGTGGTGGCAGATCGACGACTCCTAGGTATGGTAAACACTTTATTTGATATAGTTTTTACGACAATGATGTGTGTATATATATATATATATTATATATATGTATGTGTTGGTGGTGGAGGGAACGAGGGGCAGTGGGAGATGAAATTGTAGGTTGAAAGATGGTCAACATTTTGTGTGATTGTGACTTTAACATGCTGGAGGGTGATTGCAGGGTTAAGGAAATAGAGTGAATTGGAGCGATGTGCTATATATATATATATATATATATATAGCACATCGCTCCAATTCACTCTATAACCCTCCAATCACCCTCCAGCATGTTAAAGTCACAATCACACAAAATGTTTACCATCTTTCAACCTACAATTTCATCTCCCACTGCCCCTCGTTCCCTCCACCACCAACACATACATAGATAGATATATCATCATCCTCTTGGTCAATCAATGTTTCCTCACCTATTCTCTCCATATGGCCAAACCACTTCTAAACACCCTCCTGTTCTGATGTCTCAACCACGATCTTTTTATTTTCACACATCTCTCTAACCCTTCCTAAGTTACTACTACTCTTTTACTCGATGAAACCATCTGACACCACAAACACATTGTCGTCTGTCGTCAAACATCTCATTTCCAGCACATCCATCATCCTCCAGCTAACAAAATGTGTTTCATCATCAACAGGCCAATAAGCAAGACTCGCGCAACCATATATATATATATACAAACAAAAACATTGTTGGAACCACCACTACTCTATATATTCATTCCTCCTTCTTCAAAACATAGCCATCTTTTTGCATTCCGAGATTATTAATGATGTGTTCTCTCGACTTCCAAAAACATTCTTCTTGAAGGCCACCAGAATTTTCGAAAGCTCCCCCCTCCCCCCAATAAATAAATAAAAATAATGATGATGATGAAACCACTTTCCGATTCCATGGTTTTTTGTTGTATCCGCAGCCACATCCACTCCCACTTCCCAGAGATATCTCTCTCTCTAAAACACTTCTTCACTTCCTCCAGTTTTTCTTCCATTCAAACTCACCCCCCCCCCCAATTAATATAATAAATAATTGACTTGACCCTCTCTCCTCCTCTCACTGTTGTTGCAACCTTACTACTACTACTTACTACTAATAAAAAATATATATATATATATATATATATAACCTTGCTCTTCTTATTCACACACATTTTACTCTTAACTTTCTTCTTCCACACACACTTTACCACAAAAAACTCAGTCACCAGCTTCTCCAGTTTCTCACTCCGCGCCACCAGCGCTGTAAAATCTCATCAGCGAACAACACAACTGACTCTCTCTCACACACACACACACACAACAGACGTTTTTCTTCATCATCATACTTGTTGCCCCCCCCATATTATTATTATTATATATATATATATATATATATATTTTCCCCCCCCTCTCTCTCCTCTCAATCGAGATTTACACACACACTGCGGCGACGCGACGCTGAACACAATAATCAAAAATAATAATATAATCACTGTCACAATTTCTTCCGGTGCTAATAAAATAATAATAATATATAATAATAATAATTGTCAGGAAAATTAACTTATCCTATATATATTTTAAATATATATATATATATAATATATATATATATATATATATATATATATATTCTACAAATTAATTCATTATTTTACACATAAAAACCTTAATTATATTATAATAAATACACACCCTACCCCTCTCTCTAACTAAATAAAAAATAATTACTAATTACTAAATAAAAAAAAAAAAAAAATAGGCTATAATTACAAATATCTTATTTTACTTATTAAACACAAGCAAAAGAAACACAATTTATTATATATATATTATATATATATATATATATAAAACACATACTACATACAAAACAACTTTTACATTTCATTAAATATATATATATATATAGATTTCAAATACTTTCTTATTTCATTTCTTTTCTTTACTTTTCACTTTACTTTTGCCAAAATTCATTTCCTTTATTGTCTAACTACTCTCTCTCTTCTTCTAAATCACTACTACTACTTTTCACATAACTCTCTCTCTCTCTCTCTTCTCAACTTCGTTATTCTTCTTTTTAATAATTAATACACATTTATTTTCATGTACTTTCATTTCAAACTTTCCTTTGGTACTTAATTATTATAGTAACTACAAACATAAATATATATGTCAAAACAACTTAAAACAAATCACACAACAATAAAACAAAAATATTTAAAACAACAATAGAACAAATTAAACTTCATTTCTTTTCTCTATTTATTGACTATAACATCTTTACAATTCACAATTCAAACAATAAATACTTCATCTTTGACAGTAGTAACAAACACCAATCAATCAAAATAATAGTCCATAAAACAACACAAACAAAACATTACGTCTCTAACTATCAAACTCTAACCTACCAACATTTACTTAGGCGACAAAAATAACTTACAACCCTAACCTACATAAAACTAAGCCTATCATCCATCCATCCACCTGTAACTACCCATCGCTTGCAATACGAACGAGAGGATCACGGTATGACGGCTTGCCACTGGCGTTCACGGAAGAGCCAAGAATGACCTGGGTTGGCGTCGGCCACTGACCCGCAGAGATAACGATCCAGTGAATCTAGGGCCCATAGAATCACTGTATCAACCATCTCTTTAGGACACTAACGGACACGCCGAGAATCAAACCCGCCCAACCGATTCGGCCTGGACAAGCACTTGGAGTCACCCATATGAACATCGTTGTACCACAATTGACAGTAAAGTTACCAAGTATACCCATACACTCGCACACACACACACACACACACACACTCAAACATTCCCATACACACCTAACTCTCCCTAACAAGGCAATTGGACATGAGTAAATGACAAGCTAAACCCTAAATACTAATTCAGACATACCAGAAACCTATCCGATGTCTGACGCTAAAGCTTTAACCTGACTAGTTACATGATTTAACAATATATACATAGTTCTTCATGTCTCTCCCGGTGACAAAGTCCTCTTCAACACGCCCAGCGTCTCCCTCGCTCTCTGCCCACCACAATGCTTCCTGTGGCAGGCTAAGTCCTTCTCTATGTGCCTACCACAATGCTCCGTGTGCTAGGCATACGTCCCTCGCTACGGCAGCTAACACACACTGCCTCCCGTTACAGCAAGTCAAAACCGGAAACAAACAAAAATTCCATTGTAAACACATCTATAACTCCAAACATTAGTCAATGGCATTATGAATGAAGTTTATAATTAACTTGGTAATTCGACAATAATCTTTACGTTACATGGTGTCTAATGGGAACACAGATATACAAGTCTCTATCAATGAGACCCACAGTATTAAACACTCTTACTCAAGTTAATGCCTAACAAACAATGAACAAGTTAATCTAAAGGACAAAAATATTCACATTATACTTAACTTAATACCAACAACTTCGAGTCATCACACACGGAGACACGCAACAAACAGTCTTGAAACCGTAACCTAATCTGAAACAAAGACAAGGAGACAAAACAAACAAAAATTAGTAGTAATACTACAACACTTTCAATCCCATTCTTTCCCTTAACTTCAAGTCAATCACCATCTGACTTACAATGAACAACAGTCAAAACAACATTAAAACTAACACATTATCAATTTCTTTACTTTAATATGTCTAATACAGTTTATGCACATGACAAAAACAATACTTACTTAACAACCAACGAAGAACAACTTCACTCGTCACCTGAAACAAAACCAAACAAAACGTATTATTAACAAATTTAACAAACATGTAAATATCAACCATTGTAACAATTATAGTCAAAGCAAACCAAAGTTATGTCTAAAAGTGAGCCACATACACAACAAACATATGTAACTAGGGCCCATAGTAACATGTGCTCTTAATCAATGTGAGACACTAACAGACAATTAACAATGGATCCTTAACTATAATATAATGCAATCATATTTCATCTAAATCACGCATAATACGAAATACTTACTATCAACACGTCCAATCTTCTATCTTCACCACTCGCACCTGAAACCATATAAAAACAAACATTTAATAACAATTCATTAAGTCAAAGATAATTTATAGTAAATTATTCAACCCCAAACTTATATGTCTGAAAGTGAAGCACACAGACATAGATCCTATGAAACTAGGGCCCATAGTAACATGGGTTCTTTCTCTATGTGAAACACTGAAAGACACATAATCTATCACTTTACTTTAATATGTGTGTCACTCAATCATATTTAAGACATAAGGTAACAAATAACATGAAACACAATACTTACTTTACAGAAGATTAACATGTATCCACGACTCCAAACCACTTCACCTCCGCAACATCACCTGAAATCATATACACACAAACAATAATCGATTTCATTAACAAATAAATACCTAACAAACACTTAAATACATAATTAAGTCAATTTATCTCTCTTAAAGTCAACAACACAGACATAGATCCTATGTAACTAAGGCCCATAGTGACATCGGTTCTTTCTCTGTTAAACACATAATAATATATTAATCAATCGATTTACTTTAATGTGTCAATCATATTTACCATAAAACAAAAATAAGATCTCAATACTTACTTTAAACAACACGAACATGTATCAACGACTCCCAACCAATTCACCTCCGCCACTCGTAATATTACCTGCAACCATATACAAACAAACGGTAATCCATTTCATTAACAAATAAATACCTACAACTCTTATTTCATTATTGAACTCTGAAGTTATCTGTCTTAAAGTGAACAACATTAATAACGATACTATGTAATTAGGGCCCATAATTACATGACCTATACATCTATGTCAAACACTGAAAGACACATAACTATCATTTACCTAATCTAACTAATATTTCAAGTATACCACGCAAAAATATACAAAACAATTCTAATACTTACTTTAAACAACACGCACCACGCCTCAGACACGAACCCCCATCTGAAATCATAGAAAACAAATGTTAATAACAAATATAACTTCAAACTATGATTATTTATCATTATAACATTGAAAGCAAACCCAAATTATGAGTCTCAAAGTGAGCCACACAGAAAATATTCCTATGTAACTAGGGCCCGTAGTAACATAGGCTATCTATCTATGCGAATCACTAAGAGACATATAACAATTTATCCCTTTACTTTAATGTCTCAATCACAATTAACAAACAGATAATTCACAATACTTACATTAAACAAGACGAACACACAACGACTCCCAACCAATTCACCTCCGCCATTCGTACCATCACCTGAAACCATATAACAAACAACACAATCTCAAACAACACAATCTCAAACAAAATAAATAACCAAACCTTAAGAAATTCATTAATCAACACCAAAGTTATGCGTCTCAAAGTGGACAACACAGACAACCATCGTATGTAACTAGGGCCCATAGTGACATCGGCCATATATCTATGTCAAACACTGAAACACAAATAACTATATATTACTTTAATTTAGATCTTATTAATATTTCAAAAAAACAAACACGACACTGAATACTTACTTTCCACAACAGTAACCACACAAACCAAGAAGCAAATCCAACCGTCATAACACCTGAAAATATAACAAAACAAAAATTAAATTACATTCACATACCTACCATTAAACTTAGTAATTAGTACTATTAACATGGTAATAAAAACCACCTTAACAATACAAAACTGAACTAACTTAAATTACGTCCACTATTTATCAATCACACTTAAGACAATGAGTGTAATTAACTTAAACATTAAACTTAAAGGTATTTCCATCAACTAAATTTACACTAAATACATTAATTTAATACTTATCTTAAAACAACACGATGACACACACACACGGACGGACGGACGGAACCAAACAACATCTGAAAAACAAATTAATAATTATTAAAGTTATGAAGACAACACGTACTTTGACAATACAAAATTATTAAGACAATGATTAAATACAGCAAACTCTTATGAATATGTCAAAGATAACAATTTACTTTAATATGGCTTCATTATATTTCAAGTATACGAATCAATGACAAAATCATACTTATCTTTAAACAACAAGTGTTGACAAAGACGAAGCTAAACACGTTCACCATTTGTAACACCACTGGAAAATATTAAAGAAACAAAACAAACATTATTAACAAGATAATTGAACATTTTCAATCTTAAGACAAAATAAATATCAAACAATATTATTATCTGAAAGTGAACCACATAAAAATTCCTATGTAACTAGGGCCCGTAGTAACATGGGCAATTTCTCAATGTTAAACACTTGCACACAAATCTCTATGTCTATTACGTTACTTTAACTCATATTTCACTTTCTTCAATACAAAATATATAACACTTACTTTAAACAATGAAAACACAGGACAACGTTGCAAACATCCAACTCCGCCACTTCCATCCTCACCTGAAAAGATATAAAATACAAAACAAATCACATTAATAAACTTAACCCTTCAATTAACTTTATAATAATTATAAACAATAAAAATTTAAAGTTATCTGTCTGAAAGTCAAGCTCACAAATAACATTCCTATGTAAGTAGGGCCCATAGTAACATGTGATATTTCTCTGTCAAAACACTTATAGTAAAGTAACAGTGAGTTATTTGTCTTTATGTTACTCATATTTCAAACAACTTATTTAAAAACTTTTAATACTTACTTTAAACAAGACGATGAAAACACAGTACCACAAACAGTAAAGTTCCGCCATTCCTATCGTCACCTGAAAGCATATAAAATACAAAATAACATTAACAAACTTGCTTAAAATAATCTTAAAGTAATAGTTATTATATTATGTAATTTTAAATGTAAATGTTATCTGCCTCAAAGTGAAGCACACAGATAACATTCCTATGTAACTAGGTCCCGTAGTGACATGGGATATTCCTCCATGCGAAACACTTCAAGACAAATAACACATTTTCTTACGTTACTTTATGTCATATTTCAATTACGTTAATGTAAAATATACAATACTTACTTTAAACAAAAAAATACGACAACGTTGCAGACAGCCAACTCCGCCACTTCAAGCCTCACCTGAAAAGATATAAAATACAAAACCAATCACATTAATAAACTAAAGTCTTCTAATTAATTTATATTATTAATCATTATGAATACTAAATCTAAATCAAATTAAAGTTATCTGTCTAAAAGTGAACCACACAGATAACATTCCTATGTAACTAGGGCCCTTAGTGACATGGGCTATTTCTCTATGTGAAACACTTAGAGACAAATAACTCATTCTCTTACGTTACTTTATCTCATATTTCACTTACATCAATGCAAAATATATAATACTCACTTTAAACAATAAAAAAATACCAACGTTGTAAACACCCAACTCCGCCACTTGGGTCCTCACCTGAAAAGATATGAAATACAAAACAATTCACATTAATAAAGTAAAGTCTTTCATAATGTTTATATTCATCATTATCAACACTAAATCAAATTAAAGTTATCTGTCTGAAAGTGAACCACACAGATAACATTCCTATGTAACTAGGGCCCGTAGTAACATGGGCTATTTCTCCATGCGAAACACTTAAAGACAAATAACAAGTATTACGTTACTATTAATGTACAATAAAAATATTTATAGTAATCACAAAAGCCAATACTTACTTTTAACTAGACGAAGACAAGAAATTACCGGAAACAGTCAACTGAGCCAACATTAACGTCATCTGTAATTTATATAAAAACAATTTTGAATCTAACAAACTTAATATATATTACAAATAACATTTCAATATTACCATTATCTTCAAATTAAGTTATCTGTCCGATACTGAACCACACAGATAACGATCCTATGTAACTAGGGCCCATAGTGACATGGGTTCTTACTCTATGTGAATCACTAAAAGACATAATTAATATATTATACACATTTGGATTATTAACTTAACTCATTTGTGATGAACCCGCAGACGAAATTTCCATATAATGGCACAATAATCTGAAAAGTATTTACCTTCAACTATACATTAATGATATATATATTCATATGAAAGTAATATTCCAGTAATGACATAGTAATTCAACATTTAACTTATACATACCATTAAGCACTTCAACAAATTTACCGTCCATTTTCTTCAACATGTAACTGAAAATAGATTATTTTCGTTATAATTCACAGCATCGTAATGTTATATATATAGTTAATATTACATTTACGAAATTCTATTTATACTATTCTACATTATAACGATAATTTATAAACTTAATAATACTAGTAAACATCTTTTACTTTACCCAAAACTCTATACGCCTTCTCTTCGAAATAACTATAACTCTGTCAAACATCAAAATCACTATAATATTACATACATTTCTTTAACGATTATATTCAATGACAATCAAAATATCAAAACTATTCAAATTTAAACGTTTTAAAATGATTTTAAACACTTCAAACAAATTATTAAAAGGCCAACTCATAATAGCAAAACTTAATTTAACGATTTACTATGTATATTTTTCTATACTTAACATTTAATTCATACAATGACGCAAAATCAAAACCCCTTAACTCCAAACTCTGAAATATATATATATATTTGCTTTACACATTTTCCTAAAATTCATATTTTAGGTCAAATTTCTCAACGTGGCAACATTATCAAACTAATTTTATAAACATTACCTTCACTAAATATTCAAACTACGTAGACGTACACAATGTCTATACAGACCACCTTCAAGATATATATACCACGAATTATTTCTATTTTAATTTATATTTCACGTTTCCAGTATCTAAAATATTTTACTTATTTCAATTTCTCAAATATTTTCAACATTTACTATTACATACACTTAATAAACATTTTGTATTTCAGTTATCATCAACATTGACTTTATATCTACACTTATTTCAATTATATTTCAAGAAACAACAAATGCTTAAAACAACTGAGTTACGATTTTTCAAACATATATACATTTTCTTATACTAATACTTAAAAACAATGAATCTCAAGTCAAACATCAACTTCAATACACTTCAACTCTGTCTTGAAAGCTTAGTCAAAGCTTAAAAAGATCAAGTCCAAGCTTAGTATTTATTTACTTTACTAGACTTAGCTAAGCAAAGCACTTGATACTTCCCTCACGGCGGCCACCCGTTAAATAACGCCCGACCAACGCCATCTGGCGGCCGCCCCCCGCAACTAACGCCACATACGTCATCAACCTCCCAAACTCGAAAACACCCAATAAACCACTTAAAGACACACGATCACCCTCACAAACTACTATATATTCACTATACTACACATATACAAACAATATTTCAAGTATATACATATAATTAATTAAATATAGACAGAAACACTAACGAAACAACCCTAACTACCATTTACCAGCGCGCGCAACGACAACTCAAAGCACCCGTATCCTCTCCTACTACCTCTACACAACAAACCCCATCACCTTTAAACAACAAATATTATGTCCATCAGTATGTATTCTCGACATATAACAATTCATATAAACATTTACACAATAATCAATGCATTTACGATTATATATACACTATCACCTTCCACCTCACCTCACCACCACACACTTAGCCTAACCTGGACTTCACCTATGTTACGTCCATCAGGCAAAACCATACTCAATTCTTACTACAAACACTGTCATATTTCTAACTTCATTTCCATACTCTATACAACAATGTCTTTAACATTTCATCAATAACACACCATACTGACTTTGCAACTTAACACTCCCACACCACCAGTCGTACTCAAAGTAAACCAATACAACATTCAAACTTCACAAAATATATAAATCTATCATTCTTACTCATTACTTTACATATTTCAACATTAACTAATAACATTAGTACAATCCAAATTCATCTCAACAACTCCCACTCTCATCAAAACTCAATTACAATATCAAATACATCACCTTTATCATATACCATCTCAAACCACCCACCTACAACCCCCAAATAGCTTTACGAAAACCCAACACAAATATAAACATTATTTCAGACTCAATCACTGCCTCTCAGTGTAATGGACCGAAACCACACCTCCCTTTCCACATCCAAACCCCGACAACAAACATTTCACTTCACATGCCCTCAGTGACACCATGTCCACCCCGTTATACCACCACCTTCAAATTCACTCTATTCCTTCACCACCTTTCACTCACTATATATATATATATATCACACTACATACTTCTACCTCAAATGAAGTCACCCACTTCTACTCCTACCCTCCACCTTGGACACATATATCCTCTTTGTCAAACTTTCCTCTCTCATTCTCTCCATGCGACCATTTCAATACATCCTCTTCTACTCTCACATCTCTCTTACCCTATTATTACTTAACCTCACACCACATATTGTCCTCAATCATTTGATTTCAAACACATACACCCTCCTCCAAACAACCCTATCTATACCCCATGCATCACAACAATGTAACATTGTGGGAACCACTGCTCCTTCAAAGATACCCATTTCGCCTCTCCTACATAACGTTCTCCCCTTCCACACATTCTTCAACGCTCCCAGAAACATCGCCCCTACCCTACCCATCCTGTGACACACACGCTTCCATGTTTCCACCAGAACCTACGTCCAATCATCCCTAATGACGTTCCTCTTATTCACTCTCACCTTTCTTCTTTCACACACTTTACCAAACTCACTCACCAACTTCTGCAGTTTCTCTTCCGAAGCAGCCACCAACGGCGTATCATCATCGAACAACAACTGACTCACTCCCATCCCAAGCCCTCTCATCCACAAAAAAAAATTGCATACTTGCCCCTCTCTACAAATCTTCCATACACCTCCCAAACCATTTATCACGAAACAAATTAAACAACCATGGACACATCCCTCCCCAAACCTACATTCACTACGAACCAGTCACTTTCCTCTCTTCCTACACCTACATGCCTTACATCCTTGATAAAAACTTCTCACGACTTAAAGTAACTTACCTCCCATACCATATACGCTTAATATCTTCCACAAAGCATCTATATCACCTCAATCATATGCCTTCTCCACAGCCATAAATTATACATACAAATCCATCTCTTTTTATAATAATATACATATATATATATATATATATATATATATATATATATATATATATATATATATATATATTTCTGACATACATTCTTCAAAGCAAACACATGATCCACACATCCTGTAACACTTCTAAAACCACTCTCCTCTTCCCCAATCTGATGCTCTGTACATTCCTTTAACATACCATATACTTTAGTAAGAACACTCAACAAACTTATACCTATGTAATTTCAACACTCACCTTTATCCCCTTTCCGTTTGTACAATGACACTATGCATGCAAGCCTCAGGCACTTCACCATGAACCAAACATACATTGAATATCCTTACCAACAACACACACACCCACTTTTTTAATAAATTCAACTGCAATAACATCCAAATCTTTTACTAACTCTTCGCCATGCCTATCACTTTGCACACCACCTCCACCCAAACATCCTATACCCAAAACTTGAAAATACTCACTCACTCCATCTCCTCACTTCATCACTACTTCTTAATACCCATGTTCCCATTGAATCTCTTCTCTTACGCACTTTATTTACCTACAACAAAAAATATATTCTTTCTTACACTCCCCTACATTTAATGAAACTCACACCAATTCTCACTTCACCTCTTCCACTTTCCTTCACCTCTGCCGCTTTCTTTTATACATCTCCCAGTCATTTCCACTACTTAACTGCAAAATTCGTCAAAACGCCTCATTTATCTTTCATTAACATTCTTAATTCTTCATCCCACCAATCACTACCCTTTCTAATCTCCCCACCTTTCTCAGACCACAAGCATCTTTTGCGCAAGCCATCACTACTTCCCTAAATACATCCCATTCTTCCCCTTACGTTATTCGCTCGCATCTTTTCCCATTTTACACTTAATCTCTCCTTTTACTTCCTAACACAAGTCTCATTTCAAAGCTACCTTACTCCACCACAACATTCTATCTTCTTCTCTGAATACATCTATAAATCTTCGCCTCCATAACATAATGATCAGACATCCCTCCAGTTACCCCTCTCACCACATTCACATCCAAAGGTCTCCCTTTCACAAGACTATCAATTAACACGTAATCCAATAACGCTCTCTCCCCATCTCTCCTACTTACGTACATATACCTACGTATACCTTTAACCTTAAGCTTCCTTTCACTCAAAAGCCAAAACATCCACGGTTCGTCTCCTAAAACATTTTACCTATCTCTCCTTTTCTCTCATCTTCGTTACACCCACACACATTTACACACCCCAATCTGAGCCTTCCAGGAGAATTACCACTCTCCGTGTGACTCATACTTCCCTGGCCTTTTTATAAAGTTCAATACAACAGGAGGTTTTGTAGCACCCACCTCCCACCCGCTTTAGTCGCCTTCTACGACAGAGATGAATAATTGGGAGCTATTCTTTCTCCCCTACATATATATATATATATATATATATATATATATATATATATATATATATATATATATATATATATATATATATATATATATATATCTGTGTGTTTCTCTATAGACACTTCATAGATACATTTTAACACTGTGGTTATTGGTGTACTAATCAATATGCCTTTCACTTTACCGATATATATAAATCATTTCCATTTATTTGATTTATTCATTCGACTTTTATGATGACACTGACAATAGAAACAATTTCTAATATTAGACGCTGAACTGTACTCTCACGCGACACGAAATGCGTTACATTACATTATACTTATATACTTTTAACAAAAGGAACGTCTTACAAAATACTTAACCACATTAACCCGTAATCTTTAAACACCCACCCACCAACACACACACACAAATTCACTTCACAAACTTATTCCTCACATTAAAACAACGAACATTAAAACAATAACACTATTACATATACACATCTAAAGCATCCACACACATTTATATCACATACTAACATTAACCTTATATATATTACATGACGACACTGCTCAACAATTACCCATCCATCCACCTTTCTGTACATACCCTTAGTCACACAATTCACTCATCATATCTACAATTTCCATTAACCATCTAAATACATACTAAATCCCTTTACAATTTTATTTTAATATCTACATTTTATATACCAAATACATCATATACTACACCGACACGCTACTTCCTTAACAACCCTGTTACCCAATTGTCCATAACCACGCCACGCCACACCGGCTTCCACCCACACTCCCTCAACCCGATCCTTTCATAACACTAAACTATTTACATGAAATAATTAAAAATACATTCAACATACGTACCTAAAGCACTACCAATAATTAAAACACAACAATAATAATATTTCACCCATATACAATAGTCACACATTCCCTTCTCTTAATAAATCATTATAATTTCGTTATTCTCATTTATATTTCTTTCCAATATTCATAAATCATATTTATTATTATGAACTTTATATTATTCACACTAACATGGGATTATATTCGGTTCCTCACATATTATCAACCATCATCGACAATAAAAATATATCCATAATTCTGGCGTATCATTTGCAATTTCTTTATGCAAAAAAAAATACATTATGTACATTTTTTTTACACATTAACATACACGTACACAAACATTCTACACAAAGTACATACATAAACACACTCTTCTCTAACCACACAACACAATTATACATACAAAAAATTTATTCATATGATATTTTCAACAATATCATTTAATACTTGATGTAACAATTACCCTAATGATAATTACCCCTATTCACGAGATTACAAAAGGAATGCATTAAACACACTCACAATTAATACATCCACTTACACTAATGCTTTCAATTAACCATACACACACGCAACTTCACACCTTCCACACAACACGCAAATCATACAATTTACATACACGATTCCCTCACTCGAACACCCTCAAACCCATGAAATACATCTCTCACACCCACACAAAACGAAATATCTATTCCTAAATACATCCATAAAACACACAATTTACATACACACAAACGATAAACACATTTAAAGGAACTTACATGATACAAAAGTACGAGAGTAAAAGGAAGGTGTGTATGGAACCGAAAGCAAGCAATTCTTCACATCACACACACACACAACGTATTATTAATTCACTATACCATATACATCATTAAATATAAACCCTTATTTTTTCTAATTTATTACTTACATATTGAACAACTTAATTACTCAATCCACATGGACAAACAACTCCACATCCAATCACCTCACCTCGCCCTACTAAAACACGACACACGTATTAAAACACTATACATATACATTCACCTACTGTATTAATACATCACATACACACTCAATCATCGGTCATGCATCAATATTTACCATTATAATGATATATAACATTAGTCGACCACGACCTTAACAATCAACACCCAATCTCGTTTCTGCATTCTTTCCTCTACGTCTATACGAGGCCATAGGCATACTCATTGAACATTATCAAATACTACATTAACATTATTAATATCATTCATTGTACAATTAAGGACGTACACACACTTAATCAACATGAGAAACACAACAAACAACTCAATTCAATGAACAACACTTCCCTGCCGGCTTCGGGGAAGGAGGTAAGTCCCGTACCAAAAGCCCGCTCAAAATTCTTCTGCTGCGCAATTAAATAAACATCTAAACCAACACTGTCGAATCAAGGCAATTGCACAACCATTAACAATAAACATTTAAAATTATTACTTGCCTTATAAAGGCCGGCCAATACCCGTTTAAACCAAAGTAAACAACAAACGCTTCAAACTTCCATCTCTATCGCTCATATAGAATACATGAACAACATGTCCTATCTATGTATATACACAAAACAACCAAACACAGCAGTATTTCAATGTAAAATCCATGCTATGTACAGTACAATTTACATGTCCATTTCTTCAATATACTCATCCCATTGAACAAAAATAATAAAATATTTTCTATTTTATATTTAAGCATTCTATATGACTTTGACAATTTTACGAAATACATAATTATCCGGACATACTCGAAAATGATACGAACCCTTAATTTATTAATCAACTCTACCCTCACTCTTCGGAACCACACTAGTGCAACTTATGTACATTATCATACTCCTTCCATCTATACAATCCATCTACCTCATCTCATCTCAAGATATATAGTAAACGATATCACCCAACGACTTCCTACCAATTAACTATTAACCCACTTTAATGATCAACCCATTTTACCATAGCATATATTAATAACAAAGTACATTGGGTGTCATATGCAACACTGGTCACCTTACATATACACGATAGTCACATAAATTCACACACCCAATACTTACATCTCATAATCATATCCATATGGTTTATACAATTTCAACAAAGCATTAATTCATTAGTGCACACCATATCAAACAAAATTACAATATAATATTAAACTTATTTTGCACAAAAAACCATGCCATTGCAGACAAACTACCCACCACTCGCCCAACACGAACGGCCAAACAACCCAACAAAATACACTCCTTCCAAGCCGATGTCTTAATAAACTAACACCCATAACTCACACAGCCTCCACAATAGATAAACTTCAGATATCTTATATAAACAACACAACTACATCTTCAAAACAGCATCATTGACAACCTCCCGGACATAGCCAAACACTCATTCGCTAACAGTTTACCCCAAACAATCGCCTCCTTCACCCGATTACCACCATCTTTTCCTTTAAACACACACTCGCCACACCAACCTGTCTAACATAAATTTAGCCACACAAAATACATACCTATACTACTATAACCATTTACTATTAAATAATTTCTATACCTGAAATCATATAATGTTCCACCTACGATTCATTAATGACATCATTCCCAGCATAAACTCGATTTCACATCCAATTTATCCATAACATTCACAAATACAACTACATAACAACCCAAGCCATTTCCACATAACGCTACTTTCTTACGTATACAATTCTATACACGAAGAACTTGTAAAAACAACAAATCATTATTTATCAAAACATTATATTTCCAAAAATACGTAAAGTCCACCAACTTGGACTCCCAAACTTCTATCGCTTCAAAAAATATGGCAATACCATGTCATAACCTACGACCACGGCCTTACACCTCGAGTCATAACATATGCGACAAAATAAATAAATGGATTCATAAACTAATGCCTGAAACACAACCCCATCCAACAAACACAAATAATACAGGAAGTACAACAAATATTACAATATATACATATATATGTGTGTGTCTTGGTGTGTATGTAGGTGTACTGACATGTATACATGTGTGTACATAAGTGGATGGCTTTTTCTTCGTCTCTTTCCTCCCGCTTCCTCGCTCACGTGGGAAAACCCGATCGATTACAATACACACACATATATATATATATATATGATAATGACTACAAATACTACACTACTCATACCTACAAAAACAAACAATAATTCTAACCATACATATCTTGCAAAATACATCATACATTCACTTATTTACCACATTCGCTAACAAAACACATCCAAACAAACAAGTACATTCATCTATTCATCCTAATCACTGTAGACAAACGTCAAAATAGCAAGAGTACAGTACTGTTGTCAGTGCATTCCTGTGGCCCACTCCTCAGTGCTCTAACTACCTTACTTTTTAATGAACTATGTATACCTCCCCAACATTCTACACTAACCAATGTAGCCCATTACTGTCTACAGAGTTGTAGCCCAACCAACCCATCCATATCTCCTAGCCTCCATAAACCAGCCCTACATGCACCTATCTAGTCACCATACTTCTGTATGACAACATACAACAACTCAAAAGTATATCTATCTAGGACTTTTACAAAGAGATTTTCCATACATACACACCATTTCCAAACCCAACAAACTTGCCTCAACAACACAGCAATGAGCCCCAGAAAGATATTCATCACTTGCCACCCTTCACTCCCTACTTTTGTGCTATCTATGCATTATCAAACCAATGGTTCATACAATAAACCTGAGCTTATAAAAGGTTACACTTACTCCCAAGGGAATCCAATAAATTATGCACATAACAAACACCACTATGTATTACAGAATTTCACCTCCTATTATCCCAAATATGCATATCCCTATTCAGATTTAATGTACATTAAGGATACAAAACACCCATCATACTCACACATACTTATGCCATCAAAAAAAAAAAAATTACAACAAAAGCTGCCAATTTCTATACCTACTCTTTATCTATAGCTAACTTAAACATTATACACTAGAGGGCTTGGGTCTTCATGCTTTAGAGTACACAAGAGATGCAGTGGACATGCACAAAATATCACTTACAACATTTTGGACAGGATTGATGAAACAAGTCCAGGAAGGCATCACTTCTGCCACCCAGTGTTTCACCATCAAGTCTGCATCTCACCAACATTGTTCTTGGCTCTTCTTCAATGATTGCCCCATGGCTTTCTCCACTTCCATTATACCTGCACGAATCAAACACTATTAAAAAAGTTTGAAAACTATTATCATCCACTCACTCTCATTGTTATTTGTAATTCACACAAACCACACCTTCTCATCCAAGCCCAACAAACCTTTCCATGATTTAATCCAGCCCCATTACATGCCCTCCAGTCATACCTAGCACTCCAATTCACTCAATCCCATTCACATCTTTCAAATTCCTACAGGTTCACAAATCAGGCTCATTCCACCCTTCCATCAATTTCCTTTCCCCCTCCTCCTTCTTCCCTACACATATAACAAATGTATCCTCTTTATGAACCTCTCCTCAATCATCTTATCCATATGCCATTTCACCACACCCTCTTCAACCACATCCTCTTCAGTATCACATCTCTCTCTCTTACCCTGTTATTACTCAATCAAACAACCTCATATTTTCCTAATAATTCTGATTTACAATACCTACACTCTCATCATCTAAATATCATGCCTTACTTCTATATGACACTGTTGAGACCACCACACCTTCAATTCTACCTTCCCAGTGTTATTATCTGCATCCTCCACTTAAACATTAAAGGGTGTATAATCAGCGCAAATAACCATTACAACTGAAATAACACCTTCTATTAAGAGACATTTGGCCTACTCACACATTCAGACTAACATCTGTCACCCTTAATGATATATCTATCTAATCTTCCCTTCTAAAGTTGCTTAAATACCAAACACAGATAAAATCACTTAAAATTACATTCACAATAGCTAAATAAACATGGGTCTCTCATTACATAAACAATACCATAGATCTCTCTCTATATTACTTTACTTAACATCATTTTAGCAAATCCACTGGCCTCAATTACATAACATTTCGGTTTGAAATGACTGAGATGTGTAGGGATTACATTACATATTTACAAGCCCACTTTGTATCACATCTTCATCTTATGGCCATTCATGAGAGAGACGCTTGACCTTGCCCATCCTCCACTTTCTATACAAGTTCTCAAAGACAAATGATTAAGACACACAGATAACTCCCAAAAGAGACATAAGTCAGACTCAAGACTAACTGGTATACAATACATCTCCTATAACATTATCCTTTCCTCTTATATGCTTAATAATCAAATTATAATCTTGTAACAAAAGACTCCACCTTCTTGGTTGACATTTTTCTTCTTAAGCAAAAATACAAGGGGATTGTGATCCAGAAACACTTAGATCAGCCTACTTACTCCTCTCATCAAAATGATTCAAAGTTAAAGCTAATGTTTCCTTTTCAATAATACTCTACTTATACTGATACAACAGAAACTTCTTTGAAAATTAACAATTCTCATTTCAATGTCATCTTTCACCTGCACTAAAGCTCAACAACCCCTAAAATCACTTGCATCTATAGACAATTTCAATGGTCTATCATAATCTACAGTAGAAAGTAGGGATGTACACACAAGTATCTGTTTCAATTTCTTAAAAGCTTCATCACAGTCATACAAATATGACTTTCTTTGACAATAACTTGGTTAATGGTAATCAATGATTGAAACAGTCTTACAAAACCTACAATAATACCACAAAAAAACTCTTAGTTATAGGTGCTGGACATTATACAAAACTTCTGTCTTACCAGCAATTACTTTTACACATCCATGAATAACCCACATATTTTACAGTTGCTGCTCTAGCAAATTCACTCTTTAAAGGATTTACCATTAAATTGCCTTTCTCCAACTTATTAAACACTTCCCTCACTATACACAAATGTTTGTCCTAACTTTTGGAATACAATACTATATGATCTATACATACAGAACAATCTTTCACATCACACAATACTTGATTTACTACTCTTTGGAAAGTACTACTACTGTTTTTCAAATCAAAGAGCATCACTTTATACATATACAAACCATCCATACTTACAAATAGAGAAATTTCCTTTACTCTTTCACTCAAAGGTACTTCCCAATACGCTTTCAATAAGTGTAACTTACAAATTTACCATCTCCTATCTCATCAATACAAACATGTACTCTTGGAAGAGGATACAAGTCAGCTTAAGTAATTCCAAGTACCTTTCTGAATTCACTACAATATCTGGAGGACATACCATCAAGTTTAGTTAGTAACACACAAGATGAAATCCAAGGACTATTACTTTTCTCAATTACATCAGTGTCAAGCATATACTCTACTTAATTTCTCACCATCTCTCTCATTTTAAGATGCACTCTATAAGGCTTATGCTGGATAGGTGTTGCATCATCAATTTCAACATCACATTACTTCTCCTAGGAACATCATAAAACCTAAACTCATTCAGTATTTGTATCATCTCATCTCTTCACTCACTTTCTAAATGATCAAGCCTCTTCTTGAAATTAGCAAACATATCTGATTTTATTTCTAAATTTATCTCATCTCCCCAACTTTACATTCTCACTTCCATCCACATCCTCTGCATTATCAGACATAACACATGCACAAGACACATCTGTAACCTCATCATCCTTTGCAGAATTTCTATCCTGATGAGCTTTTACCACGTTTATGTGACACAATTGACTTGGCTTGCATCTTTCTGGAGTATTCACAATGTACTTCAAATCATCCACTCTCCTCTCAATGATCCATTAAACTTTGCTCTCACACAATTTCCTCTCTGAGCCAATAATACCAACACTCAATCACCTGCTTTGAACTTTCTGCTTCTACATTTTGGGTCATATTCTTGACACCCTTTCAATTTTTCTCCACCAATCTCTCTAAACAATTTGCTTTTAAAATTGGATACATACTTCAATAATAAAGGACAATCACTCTTCCCTACCATTTCTATTTCAACATACTCAATGGACCTCTTATTTCATGTCTGTCCATACACTAACTCAAATGGACTGTAGAGTCATGAACTGAATCTCTAATGGCAGACCCTCATCCCAATTACTCCAATACAACTCCTTATGTGTTATATGTAACCCATTCAATATTCCTCAAGTATAATTACTTCCCTGTATAATTTCACCAAGGAAAAATGTTTCATTAACTCTCTTACAATAGTCTTAAAATGGATACTACCTAATGATACTGATTCTGGAAATCTGGTACACATTACAGCTAATAAAGAATGATTTCCTTTACAGGTTTGAGCTACAGGACCTACAGAATTAATTACAATTCTCCTAAAACATTGACAAAAATTAAGATTTGCCTGCAAAGGTGCTGGCTGTATCGTCTGGTTGGGTTTACCTACTCTCTGACATAATTCAAAAGGTCTTACAATACTGGCACACATCTTTCTTCATATTTGACCAATAAAAATGAGTTAATATTCAACCACTTCTCTTCCAAACTCACAAATGTCTAGACAAACAACAAGTATGACACAGAGCAATCACATGTACCCTATAATTCTTTGGAACTACAATTTGCTTTTTCACCTCCCAGTGATCAGATGCTGGAACATAAACAGCCCTCCACTTTCTCATTAATACACCATTTTCTACATAAAATCCAAATGACACATCACTCTCATTCCCATTTCAACCAGGTTCACTCCAACATTCTTCAAACTCTCATCACCCTTCTCTAACTTTGTCATCTCTTCCAACAAAATGTAGAATTACATCAATTTGGAATTCCACAGTGCTCTTCTCATTTCAAATTTATATTCTATAATTTATAGTTACATCCTCTTCATTAAGAAGTTCACCTCAATCATATTAAACTTCTCCTCTCTTTAACACTGACCTGATCACAACACAAGCTGGAAAAACAATTTCACTAGACTGTACATTACTATCAATCTGATTCTCTACACATTTATATGGTTCACTTTTAAATTTGTATCTATATCAAACGGATTACTGCTCATAATAGGCTCGGGGACTAATTTGTCACTCGATGACGTGTGTACCCCAGGCATAGGAAATTCATCACACCTTTACACAACCAATCACAAATCCACCCTCAACATTTATATAATGCAATGGGATAAGCTTGCCTAACTATAACCCTTTTACATTCATTTTTTTCCACAAAGTAAGACACCTTTGTCCACTCAAACACATCTTTCAAAATTAACCTCTAACTTGCCCCAGTATCTCTCGATGTCAAGATTTTCTTCGCAGGACTACCTTTAATTACAACCTTTTCTTCAGTAATAGATTGCACACTTTTATTTACTCACATTATAATCATTACTTCTTACCTCAATAATATCATTTTCCTCTTCCCAACCAACATTTAAGCCTTGGGTGATTTTTGACACTGATTTTTACCAGGACCAAATTCTACACATCCCAAACATTTCATAGGTTTTCACGCCTCTGTTCTAACATAAGGGTTATGCCTAAACTGAGGTCTTCTATTGTATATGTCTTTGGATTCTGCTTCCTACATTGTTTTGTGGCTCCTTGTTACCTGAACCTTCCACATCATAATAATAATGTTCACAAGGCTCTTCAACCATTGAATACTGTAGATATTTATAAGGTTTGTCATAATTCCTTCTATCTAATCCAAGTTCATTAATGTGCATATCAATAAGGATTGTCGATTACTCTGTTTCCAGGATTATTTCTTTCTTGCAATATTTTTTAGCTATTTCTGACTGGTCAACCATCAGGGATCCTTCCGTCACATTTTCTAGTCTTGCATATTTCATAATGTATTTCAGGTCGAAAGCCAATTTTTAACTCTTCCAACAGGATTAGTTGTCTCTCCTCCTCCACTGTTTCTAATTTTTCTCACTTACACAACATATCAAATGTCATTCCACATTCTATAACCATCTCCACATGAGTTGATCCACTAATTTTCTTGATATCCCTAAATCTTCCCCTGTATGATTCTGTGTCCAATTCCACAGTTTGTAATACTGCTTCCTTAACAGCCTTATAATCTACTGATGCCATTAAAAAAAGACATGCATACACCTCTCTAGCCTTACCCTTAAATTTACTCTGCATCAACATAGCCCAGTCAATTTCATCCTATTCTTTAATAGTTCCAAGGTTTTCAAAATTAATAAACAACTCCTCACCTTCTTCTTCAATAAACTCAGCTTTATCCTGTTTATTCTCTTATCTTTATCTTCAAATTTTCTCCTTTTCTAATTGCCTAAACACTACTTCTCTATCAGCCTACATTCTCTCTTTCTCTACCTCTATTTGTATTTTCTCAAGCTCAAAGTCAAATCTTAATCTAGCCATTGCAAATTTTTCATTATTATCAACACATTGAGGCTCCTTCAATATTGATAAGGACACCAACTGATCAATTAATTCTCTCTGCATGTCACTTTCAACATGTTTCAGCAGAGAAATTCCATAATTAACTGTCACCTCCCTCAGTTCATCTTAAAGACACTGTTACAGACAAATATATCCTCGCCGTCAATAAACTTCTTCACGTTATTTGCCATGTTTAAACATGCTACATTTACAAGTATGAACACTTACTTGTTTACAGAAATTTTCTCCATATATTCCAAGAGAGCACAACTTGAATTACATAGTTTCACTTTTTCAGCTCCCTGGACTCACTTTTTACATATTCATATCCTGGACAACAGGCTTCCACATATTCACCTCCCAAACAGCAAGTTTCACACTTCACATTCCCAGTCAGCACTCCCACACACCAGTTTTCATGGTTCAAGATCCCAGACACCACATTTCACAGTTCAAGCTCCCTGACAGGTCCCCATGTTACATTCTGCTTCCACCCCTTACACATTAAATGGTGTATAATCTACCCATTCAAACAGATAACTCTGAAATAACAGCTCTGTTCACAGAGAGATTTGGCCTAGACATAGATTCCCTTACAATCTGGCTAACATCTGATGGCGCTAATGATATATCTACTCTTCCCTTCTTCTCACGTTGGTGAAATACCAAACATAGATAAAAACTTTTATCAATAACTTTATAATAACAAAATAAACATGGCTGTCTCGTAACATAAAGAATACCATTTATCCCTGATACATAGCTTGCTCTCTATATTACTTTACTCAACATCGTTCTGCCTAATTCACGGATGGGTTTGAAATGAATTAGGTGTGTACGGATTACGTCGTACATTTATCGACACCTTGGTATCACGTCTTCCTCTTATGGCCATTCACAAAGAAAAATGATTAAAACAAAATAGGTAAGTAGAACATAAATAGGGGAGATAACTGTAACACCAAATAAAGACTTCTCACTCCACACATTCCTCACTTATCCAAGACTGCCACCCATAACTCACTTGACTTTCCATCGTTCCATTTCACACCATGTCCATTACAAGGTATCTAAAACATATCATCCAATTTCTTTAAAATCATACTCATCACATATAAACTCTCCCTTCACCATGATAACTCGTGCGTAAAAATCCAAATCATTCCGATCTCCCTCCTTTCACACACTCTTCCAAACTCATTCACCAACTTCTGCATTATATCACTCAAATCTCCCGCCACTGCTCACCAAACAACAACAGACACCTCATCCCTCCTCATCTGACTTGCAACTCTCTTCCACTCACCTACCTCACCACCCTATCCATAAACAAATCAGACAACCATCCCTGTTTTATCCCAAACTTCACTTGCAACCACTCTCTCTGTCTCCTCTATTTCTACTCGTACACTTGCCTCACACCCTCGATGAAAACTTATCGCTCCTACTAGCAGCCTTCCTACAAAACCATATATTCTTAAGACCTTCCATAAGAAATCTGTCAACCCTGCTTCCTCCAAATCCATAAATGCTCTAGAGGAATCCTTCTGTTTCTCAAAGCATTTATCACACATATGCTTTAAACCAAACTCATGGTCCACAATCCTATAACACTTCTAAAACAACCTTAATCTCAGGCTATGCACATACCTACATCCTCAATCACCATATAACTTACACTCAACAAACTGAAACCTCTACAGTTTGAACATTCACCTTTATCACCCTTGCCTTTACATACTGTCACTATATTTGGCATTCTCACAATCCCAAATACCTCACCATAATCCATAAGTAAATGAACATCTTTACTAACCAATCAAGAACACAGTCAACCCCCTTCATAAGATACTCAACTACAGTACCATAAACTAGACCCATCTTGCAACGTTTCATCTTACATAACACTTTCACTACTTCTTCTCTCTTCACCGAATCACTCTCCATTAATAACTTTGCATACCACTGAAAACTAAACATCCTATATCTGCCAAACACATTTAAGTCTCTCAAAATACTCAGTCCATCTCTTCACTTCATCACTACCTGTTGACACTTCTCCACTTACCTTCTTCACAAATTTTCTCATCTAGTCTCTAGTTGTTTGGCACATTATCACCCTCCTTCCAAAAACAAATTCTTATTCTCCATAAAGAGTACTAATACTCACTCAATTCAACTCTCATTTGCACTCTTTTCTCCCTCATATCTAGCTTCCTTTCTGGCAAATCTGTCTCTATTCTTGATGAATCTACCTCTCCCTCTTTCCCTACCAGAAGCAGTATCCCACATAGATACACCTTGTCTTCTACACCTTTCCTCCATTTTATCAATGACTTTCTTTTTCATACCAATAACCAAATGCACTCATGTGCTAACAACTCAGTACTGCATTCCTCCATCTCCTTTAAATATACTCCATCTCTCACTCCACCTACATCTTCTCTCAACACAACTGTAAACTCTGACTTATACAGGATCTCTCAGTCAGGTAGACAATTCATTACAACTCTTCTATCTCTTTGGATGGATATGTAATTACAAAATATACATACTCACTACATATTACTGTAACACCTAACTTATCTTGGAAAATTCATTACAGAAATACCTATGTCTGCCTCAAAGAAACTGCAAGTTCTCTTTATATGTAGAAATTTCTTTTCTTCTAAACACTTGCTCCATTTATACAAAGGACTGAGCTGCATACAATACTGCACTCTTGCTAAACAAAATCAAGTCAAAAATGGTATAATTTATCAACTCTCCCAGGTTAAGCTCAACACTTGACCCATTTCCATTATGTTCCACTAATTCTTCACTCACCCTATTCTACACATATTACTCTGCTTTTTCATCCAGAATCTTTCATGCTTGTCTGTCCAAACCATTAACTGCACCACATAATATTCGTCAAGCTACCATATCACATGATTACTGTCTGTCCATTGACATCTCGAGGCTGGCCTGTTTCAAGAGCTGCTTCTTTCTAAACACCTTGAACCTCTGGACATTACTATCCCCTCATGTCTTTCCCAATAACTATAATCTAGCACTTTTTACATGACAGATCTTTCACTTCTTTTCAAAAGACTTTTCATAATATTTTCATTCTCCCTCTCATTAACTCTTTACATTTCAATAATGATCCACCCCCAACGAGGACTTTCTTCAGTGACTGCAACTTCCAACAACTTAATTAAATGGAGGTGTTACACAACATCATACAATGAATTCCTAAGATTCTGTTGAGCTGACACTGAGTATGCTTTTAAGTGGCAGCTCCTCTGACTCCCTCAAGATGAAGTCCCTACAAATTGGCCACAGTTGTGATGTACAGGAACAATTCGGGACAAAACCACTCAAACTTAACTGTGTACTGTAAGAAAGCCATTCCTACTATTCTTAACTGTATCAACCAACTAAAGCACTCACACGACAATGCCTAATGCTATCCTGAAACTAAAATGCTTAGGTATTGTACTTTGGAGCATTATCCAGCAAATTTTGGGATTCTACACATGTTGACAACATACATCCACACTATCATTTGTTCAGTTTCTATAAAGCTACATCCACTTTGTAAATTCATTTACAAACAAAACAAAGCTCTACAAAATATGACTGAAAATATACAGTGGATGTATGTTCTCCATGCCCCATGGCCAGATTAATGCATATGCCATCTGAGCCTAGAGGTACCTTCCCTCCAGTACAGGGGTCCTCCCAGTCACTAACATAAACTAACTTATTGTTTCAAAAACTATCGCTAAAGCAACAATAATAAAATATCCAATATAATAGTATAGTACACAATACGATAATGACATTTTGCACACATTTCACAATTTCTTTGGAATCATTCACATTTTTGACAGAATTCTAGGTATATTCAACAAAATGAATACCAATATGATGTTAGCTTCATTCTACCAACTCAACTTTAACAGATAATGCACTTATTTCCCAATCATGAATATAGATACTTCTAAGAAGAGCTTTAAATGTGTGCTTCTACACAATGGAAACAAATATGGATCAATCACAATTGTTCACTCAACTAGAATGACTGAACAGCAGGAAACAATCTCCTTGGTCTTACATAAGATATCATACCAGAATCACCACCAATGGCTAATCTGTGTGGACTATGACTTTTCTCACAGGTCACCACAGTGGACACACCAACTATCCCTGCTTTTTCTGTCTCTGGGATACTACAGCTAAGGATGACAAATGAGTGAGAAAACAATGGCCTCGGACATAAAACATGGTGGTTCGAAAAAAGAATATAATTGCAGAACCCTTACTTGACAAACATATTTTCAACACCACTGCACATCAAACTAAATTTAATAAAACAGTTTGTGAAAGCTTTGAACAAAGAAGGCCACTGCTTTCACTACATATGCAGAACAATTCCAGCACTAAGTATGGAAAAGTTGAAGGCTGGTATTTTCAACTGACCACAAATCAGGGAACTCATGAAAGATCCACATTTATAAGATGTATTGAACAATGCTAAGGCAGATGCAAAGTCTTCCTTCACTCTGGTTAAAAGGAATTCTAATGGGAACCATAAAACAGATACCTACTCTGGACTACTGGAGAACATGCTCTCTTCTTTACATCAATTTGCCTCTAAAATCAGCAACAAAGTGCATTACCTCCACAACCTCTTTCATCATTTCCTAGACAACCTTCATGACCTAACCAGGGAACAAGGTGAACAATTCAACCAAGATTTAAAAACCATGTCTGAAATATACCAGGAACACTGCCATACCCATATGATGGCACATTACTGCTGGACCATTAAACGTGATTGTCCGGGCCCAGCTCACCACAAGAACTCTTTGAAACGTGACATGTCGTACTAACAGAACGTTCTATTAATAATATCTACAACTTTCTATGGTTATTTCACCATTTCCTGATTCTATGGATATTACTTATTCATGAATAAACAATTTTCACTTGTATGAAACCATTTTCTTTAACAAAAAGGCAACAATAATGATTTGTACTCATCAATCCTTGTGCATGATCACTTAAAGGCATACCAATAAGGGGTTATCTCAATAACCAGAGATCAGACGTCAAAAATTATGGCATATTTACAAGCAACAAACACAATTTACATACAAAAAAGGTATAATAGCAAACTAATTATGGGTAGCTTCATATATGGTAAGGGCATACAACTCCACTACAACTTAATCCTGCTCGGATGTTATCAAGTGTCTCCATGACTCTTCATATAACTGAATAACTGTACACTATGCAGTCAAAACTATTACAATGACAACCTTAGCAAACTTTTTCAAGGCTAAAATGTACAAAATTCATACTAAATTTAACATACTTCACATTCTCAGCCAAATAATTTCATTAAGTCACATCAATAACATGTATTCATCTTCCATTTTTCAAACTACAAAGACTCTAAACACTACATCTAAGTGACACAACAAAATAACATGATCTAGACAGGTAACAATATATTAAATACCAATCTTCACATACTCATGTCACCTCCTCTTATCTCTATAGTCAACTAAAACTTGTATATGCTTTTGTTTACCTCTTGAACCTTACAATGCACACTATTAATCCAATATATAACAAAACAATGACGTCTCAAAAGCCAAAAAAAAAAATCCAAATTTCGGACTAAACATGTCATCTCCACTGCTCACAAATGAGAGCTAAATTCTCATTATTGGTCTATATCTTCATTAACCTATCTATTGTCTATTCCTACACTTTCCCTCTATTATACACCCTCCTATCAGGATGATCCTACAGTCCATCACGAAAAATTAAACCATAAGAGGAAAGGATCCCAAGGATGCGCTACACGTATCCTTCAACTGACACATGGCCTAACGATCAAACTACCCTATTGAACCACAAACCATTTGCCACACGTCCCTTTGGGGCCTCATTTCTACCTTTATTACGGTGGGTGGGTAAAGCACGGTTCTACTGACCTCTTAACTTCATTTCAGTGGCTTTCCATTTAGGGGGTCACTTCACCACACAACAACTGCAATTTTCAATAGAGCACAATTTTACTAACATCACTTGACATGCTATAGGATACTCACCAACTGAAAGATATGATAATAAGTTAATAATGAACTGGTACAATAATCCCGGAGTCATGTCCTATAACAACACGTGCAAGGTGTACACAAAATCTATTGGGGTTGTTTACATTCGTCCTCCATAATAACATGTGACGTCACGAATGTAAACACTGGAGAATCTGGGTGCATTCTGACCTCAAAATCTAATTTATTTTTATTTAATATGTATACATAATTGATTATATCTTCCACATAAGGGTATATAAACTATAATTATGTAAATAATACACTTAAATCATTAGTTACTTTAATATCAATTTCGAAAATAACCCAAAAACTTATGTCAGCACATTTGTTTGATCGAAAAGCACCCTGTGATGAGATGGCGTTTATACAACAACGTTCTAAGTATCAAATTTCTACTTAAGATAATAAATTATGTCGTAAATCAAAACATAATTTTTGCCACCTACAAAATTTGCGTTATCATGACACTATTTTCTAAGGCGTCATATTTTGAACTTCAACTTAAAATGACCCACACACTTTCAAAACATTATTTGCATCATGAATAATAGAGTGTGGCTACTCTCAACATCAACTATTAATAAATAATAACATAGTGACGACAACATGCATTAAACAATACCTACCCCACTCAAAGCCATCTCGGCCAAGAGAGAAAACAAGGAAAACGGAATACAAATTAAACAGGGTGACGCTTTTTTAATACAAACAAATCTTAAAAGATAAAAAGTTACATAAAGACACGAATACAACTGAACATTCCACAACTTATCTATTCGACATAAAAATCATCTATCATAATGCACAATCCTTAGGCGGCTGAACTACACATACAAACTATACCAAACCAACCAAATGTGTGCCAAAGGAACAAATATTTGCGACGAACAGACATACACATAAATAACATCAATATTAACACAATTAATACATATATAGGAGACAGACAGAGACAGCAGCAATATGACAGCGCAACGAAAGGGAACAATGAAGAGAGGAGGATGAATGACATGGAAGCTTTTCCATGCCACTATATTTAACACATTCCACTCAAAATACTCCATAGTTACACCAGTCAAACCCCTCTACATAATAAAAACACCTAATAGGCACAAAATGATCACAGGACTTGATTATGCACAGGAATAAATTTCAGTCTTTTGAAGTTAGCCACATGTAAAAAATTGAAATATTCTCACAAAGAGATACTGGCAAAGCTGTGTTGACCAATAATAAATTGGACAGGGTTAATGGTTCTCCAATCGGAAAGGCTACTACACAAGTCAAATCTTGAGAGAGAGAGAGAGAGAGAGAGAGAGAGAGAGAGAGAGAGAGAGAGAGAGAGAGAGAGAGAGAGAGAGAGTGTATCACATGGAGGAGGAGAGCAAAAGTGAGTTCAAGTATATGTCTAGTGCAATCATGAGCATAATAAGTTACATTCAGAAAAAAACAAGATAGAAGAAACAGAGTAGGTGGTAGAACACACACCTTGAGGAACACCATACTTGGTATGACAGGAGCGAAAAGTCGGCTTATAATAACCATCTACGCGTAAATGCTGGAGATGAAACTCTCCATTACAGAACAGAAATGAGTAACCAAACCAAAGGAAGAGACTTTGGAAAACATAGACTTGGTATCACACACCGCCAAATACTTTGCAGACTGCCACGTCCATATTGCTTTAATAAAAAGTTTCACATTCTGCTGATACATATAAGATGTGAGAGCAATGGTTGGAAGGGGTTTAGAACAGACTCCTTTATTAGGAATGGACTTCACCAAGACATGTTTCCTGGTGAGGAAGGACTGCGGTTGTCTCACTAACCTATTCCAGAAAAGATACACCAGCTGAACCATTAAGCCTTCTCCACCTGCAGCTGGGAGAGGAAGTTCCTACACGACCCTGCCTGGCCAACATGGCAGCAACCATCATACATAGATTTGCGTGACAGATACCCATTTACGTCCACCATATCCCACAGATGACGTGTTAGATATCTGGGGACACACGGCAGCCTCGTAGCCAAACGTTGAAAACAAAGCCAACCAAAAAAGATTAGGCTATACCTTAACAAAAGGCCAAAAACAGCGATATACCTTAACAAAAGGCCAAAAACAGCGATTTTCATGTAACATTTCATACACTGGACATTGACCAATGGTAGAGAACAACCTAT
Source organism: Panulirus ornatus (assembly GCF_036320965.1). Lineage (NCBI taxonomy): Eukaryota > Metazoa > Arthropoda > Malacostraca > Decapoda > Palinuridae > Panulirus > Panulirus ornatus. Next base: position 2,226,669 of record NC_092274.1, read on the forward strand.
ACATAAAATGGCGACACAGGAGTCTACAATATCATCACGTATACAATTCATACCATTTGGTCTCTGGTATTTGCTGACTCTAATATGCAAATGATGCATGATGCTGTGTGCATGGCAGTCATGCGTCAGCCAATCAATTCATCAGGCAAGCAAGAGCCACACACACACACACACACACACACACCACCTGATTTGGGAGATTCGAACACGTGAACTCCATTACTACCAGGCTTTGACATACATTACCCCTCATACATAGATAACTGATTATCCGGGGGCAGGGGGGGGGATTGGTCATTCATTTCAGGACCAAGTTATTCATTCTGTAATGTTCTTCAGTTGTTCACAATAAGATTATGCAGTAGTAAGAACATGGACAATGTGGTGTTTTCAAAACTACATAAAAACCGGAGGCTGACATGATGTTATTCATGTGTATACTTGAGTCTACTGATAACCAATGTATATACTTCAATCTGCGGATAGATAATGTATATTAGAGTCTGATGATTAATGATATATATACTTAAGTGCTGATAAACAATGTATAAACTTGAGTCTGATGATAAACAATATATATTCTACTCTGCTGATAAAAACAAAATGTATATACTGCAGTGTGCTGATAAACAATGTATATACTGCAGTGTATTGATAAACAATGGATATACTGCACTCAAATGATAAACAATGTATATACTCCAGTCTCCTAATAAACAAATGTGTATTGATGAAAGATATTTATAAACACATGAACTCCACCCATGGTGTGCTGACTTGATGACCAGCAAACAACATCTTATCACAACCTTCCATCTTGCGCACAACAACGATTTTTACGTTAAAACAAAATGAAAGCCATATATTAATAGTCCATTCATTCATTTAAAAAATAAATAAATATATAGTGTGATGCATCTATGTCACACTTTCATTTTTAAGGATGATTTCAGTGAAATATTAGCGAGGGAGGGGGGAGCCATGATGGCTATATGATGGCGCAGCATCAGCTACAAACTCCTCACTCCCACACATTCCCAACAGCCCTGCTTAGTCACCCTGGAGCCTCCACTGTGGTACAACCACATTTACAGCCACAACTACTACACCGTCTGAACCTTTTTGTGGTATGGTAGTCTTTCATGTTCTTGTATCAGGCCAAGTTTACGTCTTTAAACACATTTAAAAATTTTTTTGGTCACTTTGTGTTCGTCTTAGATGTGTCTATAACCTTAATATTTTATTTTTCTTATGAATTTTGTAGGTTAAGGTGACCACAGTGAAGAAACCCCCCCCCCCAACACTTATTCACTCAACATTTGTCTGTCATTTTGCCTACAATGCCACGTGTGGGAAATGTCGACTTTCAACATTTTAAAACATTGTCTTATGAATGCATGGTATGCATGATTTTGCATCTTTTACTAAATTTGATGACTGTTTTTTCACAAATGATTCAACAAAGGTGACCAATTCTTTCTAGGGATTTTTAACTTCTCTCACATAGGACAGAACACATTCCACAGACAGTAATAACAGAGAAAAATACTCTAGACAAAGTATTAACAACCTCACAGAACTCAAAAAATTTAATTAACTCCATTTTCTCCAGAGACAAAAACCTTTTTCCATGTGCGCAGGAAGAGCTAATTGCTTTCAGGAACTTTGATAAGGGGAACTTTGTACAACAGGAACATTAAACTATTATTCAATCCATTTCAATGTATAAAGGTCGAGAATGTGCTTATATTATACTAATTTCTTAGCCATTTCCAACATTAGCGTCAGGAACTATTAACAAATGGATTCATCTGCTCACACACACACATCTGTTCTGTAGCACAAGTGTTTAATGCATACACATCATCATCTACCTCCCTCCACACTTGCAGGATATTGAATATGTAGTCATGAAATAAATCCATTATAATAATGATAAAAGAGGCCACACAATACTACATGAGTCATCATTAACAACACTTTTATAAGACTATCTATCGGGAGGGGAGTCTTATAACAACCACATACTATAGAATCTTGTACCATCTACACAATAAAGCTGACTAGGGACGTTAATAATAAATGGCATTATTGATTTAGTGGATAAATGAGTTATTTATAGAAGCGTGTGTTCCTGTGTGTGTGTGTGTGGTGGCAAGCGAGGGCGTCCGAGGCTGAAGGTCAAGTCGATAATATTGCTATGTTCCGCCTCGCAGGTATCGCCAACTACTAACGTCTGTCACCCCAAAGGCAGCTAATTCACTAGTGTGGTATGGGCTGCTCTAGAAGCTTCTACTAATATTAATTAATAACTTTGTATGTGTGTGTGTGTGTGTGAGAGAGACTTACATTCTAAGATAGATATCGGTTATTATTTCACCTCCCCACCAAGCTATTCATTCTAGTTCATTATAGTGAATAACTTGTGAATTTTTCATGTAATTATGTACCTTTTTGACATATATCTTTAACTAACCTTTCTTACAGTAATTAGATGTATTGGCATCTTTTAGAGATGCTGCCTCCAACTATTATGCCGACATTTTTTAGTTGCCTTAATTTTCAGCATTACTAACTTTATTCATTTTACACGTAAGTGAAAAGGGTTTGCAAATGTGGAGATTTAAGTGATTATAAACATTAATGAGCAAAAACTAATAATTTTAATATCAAAGCCAACGAGGCTTTTACACAGCTCAGCCAACCCCACACACAATTTTCATCTGAAGTACAGTGAAATTGCAGGCTTACACGTTTGAAACATTTTATTTAACAATTTGCCAACCAGGGGGATCTCTACCCTAGACCCTGCCTTCTTTCAACCTACCTTAGAGATGTATGATAAGATTACTGGAAGCTAGGGATAAAGTATCGCAGGAGAAATTAATCATAATGGTCTTCGATGCACTATCATATAATCTTCGAATGGTGATTTTCAACTATTAATGTGCAGTGAATTGGTTTCATATAATGATTTTAAGCAGTTGCTTAGTTTTAAGAGAATACTATATAAGCCATGATTTACAATATTGATTCCCATGTTGCCTAAGGTAAAAATGGGGAGGGTTATGAATATCGGGGAAAATATAGACTTACTGTATACATTGGCTCAATCCAAGTATCAAGTCATCAGCACAGGAAACATTTACTTAACCTTTCATAATAGCTGAGTTTTATAATAGAAATATTGCGCTGTTTTCTGTTTGAACACACTTACTGCTAATTTATATGAAGATCAGTCCTGCATGCATCATATATTGACTGAAATAATGAAAATCTTGATTACAGGATGATTTATCACTTTGGCTCCATATTTCTATATTTTTCTTATATGCTTTATATAGTAGTAATGACTAAAATATCTGTGGAGCATATTTACTTCAATGATATTCAACAGATATATCATTAGTCGACATGGGTCATTCAATGTTGTGAAGCAAAATGATGAAGAGCATGTGGATTTGTAGGCTAAAATAAAACCCTGATTGGATTTATCTGGTGTAAAACATGATATATACTCGAGTATATGTATGTGAGTAGGATATACGGTAAAAGGGCATAAATACATTACATGGTAATTGATAAGCATATAACAGACAAGCTTTTGGATGCAAACGTCCTCAGAGGGGGCACCTGGTAAGATGTCTAATCACTATCTTGTGGAGCCACAGGTGAAGATTTGAAGTGGTTTTTCAAACAAGACGAGACAATGTCAGGGAAAAGAGACTGGTGACAATAAGTGAGCTTGTAAAGGAGACTTGTGCAACAAAGTAACACGAGATATTGATTGAAGAATGCCAAAACATGAGGGCAAATAGAGTGAGGGGAGTATACGAGGAATGGGATGTATTTAGGGAAGCACTGATAGTATATGACAAAGATGCATGTGTCATGAAAAAGTTGGGAGGTGTGCATGGCAATATTCTCCTTAACTAGCAAATGCCAGTGCCACTTATTAGCCTTTATTGCCTCGTCCTCAATGGGCCATTGGCACAGGCCAAATCTAATGTTCCCACAGACTACTTTTACATTAATGCTCCTGCCTAATGTTCGTACCTACTAATTGTATCTATTGATTGTACCTAAGTCTGTGTAAATGATTCTACCCACTGTCTGATGCTCCGGATATTCCTCTAAAAGGCAGGGTGAGTACATAGTGCTTAATGCAGGATAATCTAACTGTGAAAAATGAGCTATGTCAATTAAGTCTTTCCAAGTCTTATGTATCACAAGGAGAGATTGTACGCTTGTGAACAGAATGGCACTACTCCACATGTGGGTGAGGCAGAAAAAAAGGACACCTACCTGGGTCAGAGAAATGCAACTTGATACTCTTCTCATACCCATGCCAGTAGTACTAGTAATATACCTCCCTGGTTGTTGGCTCCCTACCATTCACTATCTAATTAGATTGCACTGATGGAGCATTTTCATGAATGCAGCAGGTACATTTACACTAAGTTACTATAAATTTAAATATATAGCTGCTACACACGTCAGATAAGGTTTTCGGAGACTCTCTTCAGTGTATAAAGTGTGATACATGCTTTAATTATCCATCTCATTTTCAGCATATACTTCTGATGCCATATTTAATATTTTTCAAACAAGTCATTCTCTGCAAATTAATATGTAGCTGATTACAATAAAGATGAAAACTTGTTAAACAGCCATACAAGTTTTGGGGAAAAGAAAATATCAATCAAGTCCAGTACGAAAGTTTACAAACCATGGCTGTATTGGAATATTGGTAGCCAGCATTTATGCTTCCTGTTCAACATCTATGAATTAGTATACATCTCTAGGTTACATCAAGGCAGACCAGGGTGTAGCCTCCTGTTGGGAAACTAGTTTATGTAGTATGGTACAATACCTGCACTTTAGTACTTAACCACTCCTCCTCAGTTTCTACTGCTAAACTTTATCTTATTTTCAGTGAAATTTCACTGAAAGAATTCTTTTCTATCCATTAAATTTATCCTTTACAAAATTTCAAACAGTTTTGATTTTATTGGGCACATTTTGCAAAGCCCCATACACTAAAAAAACTAAGTGTAGTAAACTATCTTATCATTAAGAGACAAAGCCTGGAAGGGGTGACAGAATTTAAGTATTTGGGAGCTATCTTGGGTGATTGGTGATATGGAAGGAGAGATAAGGGAGTAACAGTATAGATAGAGTCATTGGGTCCCCTAATGGAATAGTGAAGGGTAGACTTGTAAGTATATTCATGAAGAAAGGATTAAGGGAAAGCATAGCCCTCCCACCCCTGACCTATGCAGCTAAAACTTGCACGTGGAATGAGCTACTTGATTGTAGCACAAGGTCTGACAAAAAGCAAAGGGGGTCTACGAGAGATTTGGTATGGCAGTGAATGCAAAGGGAATGATTCCCAAGTGGTACACTGGCCAAAATTTCTTACTTTGGCAAGTGGAAAGAATATAAGATGGAGAGTTACGAGTGTACAATAATACAATTAAATGCAATGCTGTGGGAGGAGGACCACTTGTGACATGGTGAAATAGAGTGGAAGAGTAATAAAGGGGAGAGAATTTGGGAGGAATGCATGGAAGAATGTATATAAGGATTGGAATAAGTTGAGACACTTTTGCCATGGCCATCGCCTTGATGTGAGTTCCCAGAGAGAATGGCCATCAAAGATATACAGATGGATAGATTGAAAAAGCTGCCAGTAAGGTAGCACAGCTAAAGTAGATGATTACCAAACCTTATTTTACCGTTTGGATTATGCTTAATCAGATTAACTTGGTTCTAGATTCTAACTGAAACTGGATAGTGTAGGATGAATGCTTAACCTAACCCAATGTAATTTTAAAACTCATTTTCAGTTTTTCATGTGAACTAATATTCCTTTAACATTAACTTTCCCTTGTGCCTCTAGTAGTGGATTTGTTCTCAGTTGTTCTTGGTGAAGTAGCTATTAGTTTCAAACAGTGTACATAGAAATCGCCAAGTTTCTTGCAGAAAATAGACAAGTTCAAGAAGGTATTAAATTTTAAGAGAGTGAGACATGGTCCTGTGTAAATTGTATAATGAGATCAGGAAAGAAAGCCTACAGTTATCATTGTCATAATAAATTAACATCATGAATCTGTATTAGAATGAAAACTTAATTTAACACTATAGCTAATCTATCACCACAACTCCTCACCTGTACAAAGTAAACTGTCATTTGACATATATGTGAATCTCATTCTAATTCAGATTGGCCCCAGTTAATGTTGGGGTTATGCTTGTGGAAAGTACAAATTTAGGCAACATTACTTCAAACCATTAGTAACCCATTTAAAAAGAGTATTTTTGATACAAATACAAAACACACTAATATGTAGTATCTGTGCACACATGTATCTGTTTTCATGTAAAGAACTGTTGGAATAACTTGAACACACTCCACATATGGTTGTCAATCTTCCATAAAGAATTGAGATGAATGGTACAGTAGGGCAGACAGTATGTTTGGATCATAAGTGCATAAAATTGTGGGTTGAAGCTGGCCCTATACACTCTTCTAGTCTCTCTTGCTGATTGGCTCTGATCTTGAAGAATTCATCCTAAGACTATAGGACTGACTTTCTTTCTCCTGCTGATGAATGTCTTTATGACAGTGAATGCCATCAACTATTACCTTAGGTACTCAGGAAATGCAGTTTTACTGTGTGTGATTACAGAAATAGAAATAGCCATTGCTTCATTAAAGAACTGAAAAGGCTCTGACATTCATCTATGCTCCATGAGGCTGCATATAATGTAGTCACATTGTGTACTTGCTCTAATCTTGTTTGCATGACCATGTATTATTAGTCTTTCTGTCATGGAAGATAAGCTTAGAGGTTCTATCCATTCCCAATGTTCTTTCACTGGCACTGAAACTTCTCAAAAAATACAAAACATTTCATTCCACATGGAATGTTTTAACCATGTTTTTTATAGCTAGCCGCACTCATCACTTTTTGACCATTTTTCTTTTAATCATGTTTTAAGACATAAAGTCATAAATCATGACAAAAATGTAACAGATAATATATTCCACTCATGCACTGGCTGCTTAAGGAGACTAAGGTAGCATGGAGCAGAGTGCTTTTGCTTACATTGCCCTGCAAACCACTTTGTTTGGCACCACATTCAAACTTAGAAGTTTTAGCTTCATGGCTTCTGCAACATGAAAGTGGAACTTCTGGTTTTAGTTTGAATCTCTTCTATAACTGAGAGGGCATCAATATGAAACAATGTTAACTGGGGTGACTTGCTATGGAGCCTTCTTCTGTCTGGACATGTTGACATATAACTTACAATATGTTTTCTTGGGTTATGTATCTCAAGTCTGGTTATTGCATCAAAAGATACACAATGGTCAATTGTTTCCAAAGAAGGGCCACAAAGATGGTACTTCCACTAAGACACCTGATCTGTATGATGAGAAGGTACTAAATTGTTTGGGGGGAGTACGACTGGAATACGTGAAAGATTGGAAGTATTTGGGTGCTATCGTGGGTAAGTTTCCTGATTTGGAAAGAGAGATAAGGGACAGAGCAGTATATGGTACAAGAGCTAATGGGTACCTTATTGAAATAATGAAGGTTATAGGAGTCATATAGAAGTGAACAAAGGATTAGGCACACCATAGTCCTCCTGACAACCTAGGCACCAAAACAGGGACATGGAATGACTCACAAAGGTCAAAAATTCAAGCTGTGGAAATAATTTATACGAGACGAGCAAGAAGTGTGAACTAAATGGAATGGAGAAAGTAGTGAGTTGTATAAGAGATTGATTATGGCAGGAAATGATTTGCTGAGTGATAGAAGGGTGACATGTAATACTTTGAGGTGGTATGGGTATGTGAAAAGATTACAAGATGGGGTTGCTGTGAGTGAAAGACCACTTTCAATGTGGCAAGATAGAATGGAACAGTAATGATGGGAGAGAAATGGGGTAAGAATGCAAGGAATAGTGTATGTGTGGGAGGCTTATAAGTACAGGCATGACTGGAGACTTGTTTGCCATGGCCAACCTCTTGATGGGAGTTCCCAAGGGGAACTGTCATTGGAATTACAGATACATCAAAGGAGAGAGTTACTGATTTGCCTACTATGTAGGAGAAAAAAGATATGACTGATCTGATTACAGCCTTTGACCTTCTGAGTCAGTTAGATGATACTGTCAGTCAACTGTTCTTGATGAGATCAATGACGGTGACCAGATGTCACACGAAAAAGAGGTAAGGTAAGAAGTTTGTCAGAAATGATATGAAGAAGTACTGTTTTAATTTAGGGGTGGTAAATGAAACAAAAAAATACTGTCTTAGTGTAGGGGTGCTAGGGGATTGGAACAGAGTAAGAGAGAAATGCCAGTAGGTGGTTCCAACAATGTTATGTGGTTGTGAGGCATGGGCTATAGATAGGGTTGTGCAGAGGAAGGTGCATGTGTAGGAAGTGAGATGTTTGAAGGCAATATGTGGTGTGAGGTGGTTTGATCACCATACAAATGTTTAAAAAGCTAATTTGTGGTCAACAAAATGGGGCCCCACTTAAGTACAACTCTGTAATGTTCCACCACGTAATTAGAAAAAATAACGGTATAGACAGTTTTATCTGCAAATACAAAATTACAAAGCTTTTATGCAGATATGAAATATAACCACATTTAAGATTTCTAAAGCTAACGTACTTATATAAGATACTAGATTAAAAGCACTTCACAACTCAAGAGCCTGTTTACACTGATAAGCATCAGATGAACTTTGTGTTGTTATGTGACCAGTCTGTTGTCTTCTGTTCATCCTTACTTGTGTTCAGAGACAAATTTTTTTACATTGATTTACAGTCAGTCTGGTGAGCATTATAAATCTAAGTCTTCTGTTCTTCCTTACCTGTGTTCAGAGACATATTTGATTTACATTTATTTAGTTTCAGTCTTGTGAGCATTATAAATGTAAGAGCTAAATGTGCACTCTATCAGTGATTCATTGCTAAATTAATGAAGCTTTGGATAGCATTACTCTTCATAAGCGAACAAAAATCTAATCTTAATGATTATAAGTGCCCATAACAATAGTCACTTTAATAATGGTTGGTACATTATTTTCAGACCATTCCATTGTAAGAACTAAATGATTGAATAGTGCAATACTTTAGTTGAATTAACCTCATACCATATACTGTGCTGTGCTATTGTTTATGAGGTGTCAGAGAGTTTGAAATAGCTGTGCAGGGAAAATTGGCTTTTGAAACTTGTAAAGCAAAACATTGGAATATGTTTGTCAAATGCTATACATAAAGTATTTCATTTAGATATGCATGAAAAACACTGTACACATTATTTTTTTTCAACTGCCAAAGGTTTCAATGCCTTTTTAAGTGAATGATAATTACTGTATTGCAAACATTTGACAAAACATTTGTGGATATATATACAAAACATTTAAGGAAGATAATTCTGATATTCCATAAATCAGAAAATATAAGATAGCGTGAAAGAGGATATCTATATTTGTTAATGGAAAAACTTGGAATAACTGGATATAATCATGAATTGTGTTACAGAAAATGATATTGTTTTTGGATGAAATTGATACCAACTTCAGGCAACATCCATATCCCTCCTCTGGTTGCTGATCATCATATGTAACATAACTGCAGTAATCACACACAGCTCCTGTTTCTCTAATACACAGTCTTATCATTATAGGACTGCAGTTTATTAATCATTTAAATTTTCACATTACATTTTAAAGGGTAACACACATGTTTGGTAATGTGCAAAATTCCTGTGATTTTCTGAAGTTGGTAACTCATCACAGCTTATAAAATCATTGTGATATAAAATGATGCTGTTACAAACCAGACTCCTCATTGGAGAAGCAGCATGCATGAAATCCGCTGGTTGCTAGGTAAGGCTCCCAAATTATTATGTGTATGTGATTACTTATTTAAGCTATATGGCAAGGGAGTTTCTAGTTTCAGTTGGTAGGAACCCACTGAACCAAGGAGATATGTTAACTGGAATGTAAGTTTAAATGGAGGAAGTGAAGCATCTTAGATATCTGGGAGTGGACTTACCAGCCAATGCAACTATGGAAGCAGAAGTGAATCACAGAGGGGGAGGAGGCACAGGTTCTGTGAGAGATGAAGAATGTGTGGAAGAAGAGAATGTCATCTTGGAGAACAAATATTGGTATGTTTGATGGAACAGTACTTCCAACAATTTCATATAGTTGTGAGGCATGGGCTATAGATAAGGTTCTACAGAGGAGGATCAAGGTGCTGGAAATGAAAATTTGGAGGACACTATGTGATGTAAGGTTGTTTGATCCACTAAGTAATAAAAGGCTAAGAGAGATGATGTCTAGAAATAAAAAAAAAGGTGGTTGACACAGAGCAAAAGACGGGTGTGTTGAACATATGTACAGAATGGGTGAGGAAAGAGTAACAAAGAGGATATATGTCTCAGACATGCAGGGAACGAGGAGAAGCAGGAGACCAGATTGGAGGTGGAAGGAGGCAGATACAAAAATTTTGAACAATTGGGGCCTGAACATACACGAGTGTGAGAAGCGTGCAAGGAATAGAATGAATTGGAACGATGTGATATACTGGCGTTGATGTGCAGTCAATGGACTGAACCAAGACGTGTGAAACTTTTGGGGTAAACCATGAGAAGCTCTGTGGAGCTATGGTTTTGGTGCATTACACATGAAAGCTACAGACTGAGTGTGAACAAATGTGGCCTTTTTTTTTTTTTCTGTTTTCCTAGCATTGCCTCACTTAAGCAGGGGGGGGGGGTAGCAATGCTGCTCCCTGTTGGGCAGGGTAGTGTCACAAATACATGAAGGCAAGATATAAGAAATAAATATAACAGTCACTTGATATACAACTAAGAGACAAGGCTAAGACGCCATTTACTAAACAAGTGATTAACCATACATACACAGCATGGCTTCAGACTTAAACACTCGACCACCACACATATACTCACTGAGGGCACAAAACATATCCTACACAGATTTAGAGAGCCACACTCTCACACCCACAAAGTACTACTAGAAATAGACATCTACAAAGTATTTGACACATTCCTCATACATATCCTCACACAAGTAATACTTACTGACATCTTCCATGATGACAAAATGTGGTCAGCCAGCTTCATAGCTGCCCACCATCCCAGAGTCACTCACAATGCTTTCACCTTTAAAGAAGCAAAATTTTATATTGTGAGTTCCCAAAGGAGAGCAGTTCATTTTTCATTTTCCAAATCACTTTAGTCTCTTCCTGCATGACTTGTATTTACCTTACATAAACTTCAACAAAAAGATCCTTTTGTATGCAGACAAAATCACAATCCCCTAACAACACAGTAGAAACATCAAACATGTCCTGCTTCATTATATATTTAAAACAATGGCTACCCAGAACTGAATGGTTGCATCTCCATACAAGTCTTCAGTCACTCTTTTCATTCCAGACAGACACGAGTCCACCTCACACTCTTCAGTCACTCCAAATGAACAAAACTCAAATCATTATAGATATCATGTACACCATATTCAACACATTCACTCTCCACATCTAAAACATCACCACAAAGGCAACACTTACAATAAATGCCCAGATTTGGAAACAAAACAAATTCACATAAGAACTTAGTAACAACAATTCAACCATTTGCCCTTATATTATACTTTTACCTCCACCCTCTCAAAAAGCAAATGTATGTATAACAATGATGCAAACCAAACAAAGTATTGCTCAAGTTACCTAGCAAACACAAATCTTCATAGTGAAACTAAGATCCTCCCATTACTTACCCACCTCAACATGCTCGCATCCACTTCTCTACAACAGCACTAGACTCCTCCTACATAACTAACCACAAACAGAAATGAATAACTTATTCCTGTCTCATGCTTTAATAACTTCTCATAATAGACACCCCCTCAACAACAACAATAATGACAACAAATCCATTAATAACAAAACATATACCCAATGAAATAACACAAGCACAAAACAACACATCTTCCATTTCAATCTTAATTTCTACTCCAACATACATACACCCATCAGAAATGATGCTCCCTAAGTCACTCTCCCACCTGCACTCAGGACATCACCCATTACTACCACTCTATATACACTTTCAACATACCCCAAGAGTCTTCATGCCCATGATGCACTTACCGTAGATAAGATAATAAGCATTTATGACTTCATTGCCCTGCCCTTTCTGTACATTGACACACACACACACACACCATCAAAATACTTTATGACCTGTGGTCCCAGCCTGTGCATGTGGCCAGCTTCTTCTTCATTGCTGCCAGAGCCTTATAAATAGGACAGAGTGGACTCTTGGGGTAGGAACTCAGTATACATAGACATATTCATATATATGTTGGTGTGGTACTAAGAGAAGTATGTATGAGAATGAGTATGAGAAAACTGAAGGGTCTGTGCTGAAATGGTTTGGACACATGGAAAAGACAAGTGAGGAAAGTACATAGGTCAGAAGTGGAAGGAACAAGGAGAAGGGGGAGATGGAAGGGTGGCGTGAAAGATACTTTGATGCCTTGGGGCCTAAACATGCAGAAGGGTGCAAAGTATGTAAAGCGTAGAGCAACTGGTGTGATGTTGTTTACAGGAATGATATGCTATATTGGACTGAAGCAGGATATTTGAAGCCTGATTATGGGGAGGTGGCTTGGGTTATGGTGCATTCTACATGACAACTACAGAGTAGATGGAAGCTAATGAGGCCATTGCTTCATCTGCTCCTAGTGCTACCTCACTCACAAGGGAAGTGGCAATCTTGTATGAATTTTGTTTTTATTTAATTCTCAGCAGTGTTCACAATTTTCTATCAATTTTTCTCTTTTGCATTATCATTTGGGTGCCATGTGCACTTTCATCTTGATATTTACATGTATCTTTCATTTCCAGCTCAGACCTTATTTGCGGTGGGTGGGAGTGCGTGTCTGGCAAGTCGTTCAAGACCTCCTGTCATGGTGAGTGAGCATTTCTAATGACGTTAAGTATGCATATGTAATCATGAGTAAGCATTTCTTTTGATAGGTGAATGTCCAGAGTAGGATCTTTTTTATTTGTATAGGGTAATGACTTTTGAGATTTTTACCCCAGTCAGTCTGTAGATGTATTTCACATCTTTTCTAGTATGATTTTTGACATGATCACGTCCTAATCTTTGCCTGTTGTAAATGTACTCCTTGTCCAGGATTGATTTTCATGTTAGTATATCGACATATAGATAGGGTCATTCTTTTACATTTGTTCAAATTCCACTCAGTATACTCATTATATGATAAATTTTATTTATTTTGCTTTCCTCTGGAGTCTACGCTTGGATGTTTTGAGAATGTACTTTGCGCAAATTTTAAATAACTCGTGATATTCAAAGTGTATACCTAAATTTTGGCTCTGGTCGGGTTGGTCTTCTTTCATTACATTAATTGTTGTTGAAGCTAATGAATAGTAAGTGATATTGAAGACATTAAGGAAAACAAAGAAATTATACACCACACAGTGCCAGTGAGCTTAACAAGGAGAATATTTTGAATGGTTCTTGAAAACTGGGACAAGTCAAACATTCAAGGAGAAAGTGGAGCCCAGCATACCTTTAGCACACACATTGGTACAAAAGGAAACAGACACACTGAGTTGGGTATGTAAAGTGAGGGGAGGAAGAGAGTTAATTCCAGAAAAATCTCTCGGGTCTGACCGCAGATAAGGAGAGTGCGAGGTATGACACAGTGAAAGAACAACAATTCCAAGGGTGCACCAACTATATACATAATATGCAAAGGGAAATTGAATTTATGGTAAGGCTATCATATCTTCCCAGGGAAATTATTAATTTAAACTCTGTAAAAATTTTGTGAACTGGCTTAGAAAGGTAAATACTGATGTGAGGAAAGTATGCAGATTTTTCCATTCTGAATTTTGCGAAATATCAATCAAGATTAGATGCTGCTTGAAGGAATACTGTGAGGACTACCACATATCAGGGACGTACCCATCATAATACAAATCCTTTTTTAGTTTCACACATAGAATCAAACAGGGGCAGGAAAATACTGCCTGATCGTGAAATGACAAATGGTCTCCCTCTTCAGAATGGTGAAGGAACTGAAAACACTCTGCCAAGCACAGCAAAAAACACTGTATCATTTCCAAAACCAACACAGAGACAACTCATGTAACAACCTTTATATATGCTAACATCAAGGGACTAAAATCACAAAAGAAATCAAATTCCATTTATCAGAGGCTTGCTAAAAGATTTAAATGCAGTATTTGTGGCCTTCACTGAAACACACACAAAACACCACAGGAATAGTGAGGTCTGCATCCCCCTTCACAAATGTGAACATCATGTGGAGGAGTTGGACTGCATAAAACAGGTACTCTACAACAATTGAACTTCTTAAATGACTGGCATAAGTACTTGTTGTCAAGGTTGGAAACTCAAATCTGCTCATTGCATTATTGTATTGACCACCAGATGCAAAGCCTCAAGGAACGGAATCATATCATGACCTCCCCGGAAACCCAGTCCAAAATGTACTTATCTTATGACACTTCAACGAACCACCAATTGAATGGAAATGTGAACTAACATAGTGGATGAAGCTGCTGACTCTCAAAGCACCTCAAACATACACTTCAAAAACTGATAATTATACAGACTGCATGAAAATTTTTCTCTGTCAACAAATAACAAAGCCAGACAGAATGAATATAATTTCTGGACTTAGTCTTTACAAATAATGTAGACCTAATATGTGACATCATTATCTCAACCACCCTGTACTTTAATTATGTAATCATAACCTAATTGAACTAAAAACAAGTTGGATGCTAAACCACCTGGACAGAGCACACCTAACAGTGGAGATGTATTCAGTAATTTGTTTTATAGTAACCCAATAAAATGGTAGGACGTAATAAATGAGATGTCTGTGACAGAATATGAAACCCTACTGACACCAAAACAGATGGGTATTAATTAAGTGACATAACCACTTCCGTACTTCAAATATACAACAGTCGTGTACCTTCTAGAAGCATACAAGGTCTTGGGTAGAACGAGAAAGATGACCTCTTTGCAAGAGGTGACAAACAATTATAAACCTTCTAACAAAATTAAACACATTACAGAAAAGGAAAGAAAACATCAAATGAAACATAGGAAAAAGAAGAGCCAATAGTGAAATATTCTTAATTATTAGTACTTTTTTCACTTACTTGATCACCATTTCCCATGTCACCAACGTAGCACCAGGAAACACACGAAGAAAGACCCATCCACTCGTATACACTCATACAATTACATACACATAAATATAAATACATACATACATTCGTTCACACTCAGTCTCTAGCTGTCATGTGTAATGCACCAAAACCAGAGCTCCCTTTCCACATCTAAGCCCCACAAAACTTTCCATGGTTTACCCCAGAGACTTCACATGCTCTGGTTCAATCCATTGACCCCGGTATACCACATCGTTCCAATTCACTCTATTCCTTGCATGCTTTTCACCCTCCTGCATGTTCAGGCCCCGATCGCTTAAAATCTTTTTCACTCCATCCTTCCACCTCCAATTTCCTTTCCCACTTCTCGTTTCCTCCACCTCTGACACATGTATCCTCTTTGTCAATCTTTCCTCACTCATTCTCTCCATGTGAGCAAACTATTTCAACACACCCTCTTCTGCTCTCTCAACCACACTCTTTTTATTACCATACATCTCTCTTACCCTTTCATTACTTACTCGATCAAACAACCTCACACCGCATATTGTCCTCAAACATCTCATTTCCAACACATCCACACAACCCTATCTATAGCCCATGCCTCAAAACCATATAACATTGCTGGAACCACTATTCCTTCAAATGTACCCATTTTGGCTTTCCGAGATAATGTTTTCGCCTTCCACACATTCTTCAACGCTTCCAGAACCTTTGCCCCCTCCCCCACCCTGTGACTCGCTTCCGCTTCCATGGTTCCATCCGCTGTTAAATCCACTCCCAGATATCTAAAGCACCACTTCCTCCAGTTTTTCTCCATTCAAACTTACCTTCCAACTGACTTGTCTCTCAACCCTACTGTACCTAATAACCTTGCTCTTCTTCACATTTACTCTCAGCTTTCTTCTTTCACACACTTTACCAAACTCAGTCACTAGCTTCTGCAGTTTCTCACCCGAATCAGCCACCAGCACTGTATCATCAGCTAACAACTACTGACTCACTTCCGAAGCCTTCTCATCCACAACAGACTGCATACTTGCCCATCTCTCTAAAACTTTTGCATTCACCTCTCTCACAACCTGATCCATAAACAAATTAAACAACCATGGAGACATCACGCACCCCTGCTGCAAACCAACATTCACCAGGAACCAATCACTTTCCTCTCTTCCTAAATATACATATATGTGTATATGGAACTGAATATTATGTTTTTTACCCCTCTAGGCGGCTGGTCCCTCATTTTATGACTTCAGCGCACGTGATATAGACGGCAATGAAGTTTCGATGGAAAAGTACAGGTGAGTTGTCTCCTACATGATACATTTCCAAAGATATGGTACCATAGTACAGGTTGAGCATCCCTAATCCAAAAATCATAAATCTGAAATGCCCATAAATCCTAAATTTTTTAAGTGGCAACATGATGTAACAAGTGCAAATTTCCACATCTGACCTCACTTTCCAATGATGGACTCTGAGGCTCTGTTGCCGCCAGTCTGTTACAAACCATCACCACCGCCAGACCTATATCCATTACTCACTGTCTTTGCTTATTCTCTGCTCTGTTTGAATAAGTGTAAGAAAATTATTGCTCATCACAAGCATATAAATTCAGACTCAGGAATGAAAGTGATGCCAAACAACCACAAATTGTCCACATTGGCAGCTAAGGTTGTGACACCCTATCTTTCTCCTGGTTCAGTGTTATACAAACTTTGTTTCAGGTGCAAAATTATTAAAAACATCATATACATTACCTTCAAGCTGTATATGAGACATAAATGGATTTTGTGTTTACACTTGGGACCCATCCCCAAGATATCTCATTATCCACCATGACAAATGTGTTCACATTTTGCTTAATCCCTTCCTCTAGACAAGCTTTCACACCATCACAAAAATGTCAACTCCAAGGCAAGTGACAAACCATTTACTCATAGTATGAAAGCTTACCCATAGGAAGGGATTAAGAATGTTAACACAAGGTCTGTCTTAATCTGATGGTCATGTAAGCCAGTGGACATACCTGTGAACAGGTAGAGGCAGCAGGACAAGCGATCCAATCAGAGAGTGACACGCCAAGGCGTTCTCACGACCATCAGTTGCTGGGGAGCACATTCCCACCGAATGCTAGAATCAGTATCTCCGTCAAAAAGTTGAGGTATGTCTCACCTCTAACCCATATATTTCAACACATCCTGTTTTACACATATCTCATTATGTATGTGCAAATATTCCAAATTCGGCTAAGGGATACTCATCTTTGAATAATCTGATTACTCTCGGTGTTCACTTGACAAGTATTGGAGATGCACATAGATAGAAGGAAACAAAAGTGAGCATCTTCTGAATATTGTGAAAGAGTTTAAACAAGAATAATGAACTTCTATCTTGCACTGGTTACCTTCACAGACTTTACTCATGCAGAAGCCCACCTGGATTTGAATCCTACAGAGAATGGTCTACACACAGCCAACCCAGCTCTTCATCCATACATCTTTTTTCATACTTGATCCCCATTTCTTACATTAGTATGGTAGTGCCAGGAAAAGACTAAGAAAGGCCACATCTTCTCACATCCATTCCCAATCAGTCATGTGTAATGCACTGAAGCTCCCTATCCATAACCAGGCTCCACAGACCTTTCTCTGGTTTACCCTGAATGCTTCACATACCCTGGTTCACTTCTTTGACAACATGTGACAACATATCTCTCTGTCCCATGCATGTCTTTCACCCTCCTTCATGCTCAGGTCCTGATCCCTCAAAATCTCTTTCACTCCACCCTTCTATATCTAGTTTGGTTTTCCTGGGGTAGAGGAGAAAGATTTCTACCTCCTTATTCCTTGTATGTCAAAGAAGGTGACTAAAGGGGTTGGGAGTGTGGGGCTGAACCCCCATCTTTTATTTCGATTTTTAAAAGAAGGGGAGTGCTCATCCTCCTCAAAGGCTCACGTCAGAGTGTCTGAAAGTATGTGGATGTAACCAAGATGAGAAGAGAGGAGTGATAGGTAGTATGTTTGATGAAAAAACCTGGGTGTTCTGGCTGTGTAACAGAGTGTAAGGAAGTATATTCTACATTTGTCTTAGTAAAACTGAAAGTGGACAGTGAGAGATGGGTTATTATTAGTGCTTCTGCACCTCATCATGAGAGGTGTAGCAGTTAGCTTTCCTAAGCCTGATGCATTCATGGGCTGCCAAGGATTGAGCGCATAGGTTCCAATCCTAGTTACGGCAGTCAATCCAGCTGTTCATCCTATGTCCCGCGTTAGCGCAAGGAAACACTCGAAAGAATGGTCCAGCCCACCCACTTACGCATGTATATATATATAAAATCCCTCACACGCACATGTACGTACCTCTTACGCACTTTATTTACCTCCTTCCAAAACATCTTTTTATTCTCCCCAAAATTTAATGATACTCTCTCACCCCAACTCTCATTTGCCCTCTTTTTCACCTCTTGCACTTTTCTCTTGACCTCCTGCCTCTTTCTTTTATACATCTCTCAGTCATTCGCACTACTTCCCTGCAAAAATTGTCCAAACGCCTCTCTCTTCTCTCACTAACAATCCTACTTCTTCATCCCACCACTCACTACCATTTCTAAATGGCAACATATGCACATATACATGTCAACATATACATACATACATACATATACAAATGCATACCCAGTCATATACCTATATACAGATGTACATATTCATACTTGCTTGCCTTCATCCATTCATAGCACTACCCCAACTTATGCATTACAACATCACTACCCCCTGCTTGAGCAAGGTAGCACCACGAGAATAAAAAAAAGTCCGCATTCATCCACACTCATTCTCTAGCTGTCATGTGTAATGCACCCAAACCACACCTTCTTAGCCACATCCAGGCAGGCCCCACACACCCAGACATTTCACATGCATTGGTTCAAAACATTCACATCACGTCAACCCCGGTATACCACATCTTTCCAATTCACTCTATTTCTTGCCTATGTAAATAAATATTTTGTATACGCTGTACTTTTCTTCCAGGGGATATGTCTGCATTGTTGTGAATGTGGCCAGCAAGTGAGGCAAAACAAACGTGAACTACACCCAACTGGTGAAGCTTCACGAAATGTATGAACCAAAAGGTCTGCGTATCCTTGCCTTCCCCTGCAATCAATTTGGAGGCCAGGTGAGATAATCGCTTGTGAATTCATTTCTTGTTTTATTTATTCTTGTTCAAAGAAAATAGAGTACCTTGAAAGAAAAATTTTATTATTAGGCAATAATTTAAATGGAAAGTTTCCATATCCAGAATAACCAATACAGATTTCTTTTTTAAGTGTTCATGGTCTTTACACATTATTATATGGTAACTTATTCCAGTTTTCATTCTCTTTACAAAGGTACTTTTCATACATTAGTATTTCATTTTTTATCTTTCATTTTTCAGTCTACTTGTTCTAGTAATAGCATTTCATTGGACTTTCGGAACATGTTCATGATTTGTATTGTCGACTTAATCAAGAATTTTGAAGACTTCAAGGCTCTGCCGTCTGTGCTTCCCAAGGTGGAAAAATCAAACCTTTGCCTCTCTTCATTTCTGAAGAGCTGAGATTAGTTTTTTAGCTCTACTTTTTTCTGTATTTCATCTATTTTCATTAATATTCAGTGAATAGAACTGAAATGCATATGCAAGATGTTACCTTCCCAACACATTGAAAAGAGTCAGGATTGTATCCAATATTTTCTTGTGGTCAACTTCCTTGATGTATATACTTTCTTCCTGATCTATGCTCTTCACTGCACTTCAGATTGTTTTACATCACAACTCCAAGGTCCTTTTTCTTACTGCCATGTGAGGACACATTTCAGAGCATTATATATTCATATCTGATAGTCTAAGCTTGACCTCCTGCCACTGTCTTTTAGACATCTTCCAGTCATTTGCACTTTATATACAATGTTTATAAGATGGCCACAATCAGGGTTTCAGTTGCCTTTGCCATATCAGGTAACAAAAAATAAAAGAAATACTCTTATTTACCCGTTTCTCAAAGTAACTTTTCTTATTTTCAAACCTTAATTTCTCTGCCATTTTTCAATAATCTCGGTGAAACAAAAATTTGGCACAAGAAGACCCTCTTCTTTACATCATTATAAGAGTCTGTGTTTTCTGTTCAGTTGGATATATTTTTGGTTGACTATTTTTTCTCTGTTTTTTGGAAAATAATTGCTGGAGAGATTGAAACGTTCATGTGTCTAAAAGCCAAGCTGAAAACAGTGTTATTATCCAATTGTGATTAATGATAACATTATTTTCTTAGGTACATTAAATTGAATTCAAGGCAAAAGATTTTACAAATTATGAAAGGAGGCAAAAAAAAAAAAATAAAAATAAAAAACACGGAGGGAGCTTGGACTTGGGTAGTTACAAGTTCATCTTGACCGATGACTGCAATATTGATGTGATTATTCAAAAATTAAAGCACCTGTGCTAAAACTGAACACACCTCTCAAAAGATTATAGATCCAGTTGAGTTTTTCATCAACAATAATCTGCAATGTTATACAGAGCACAGGATTTTCACAGGGTCGTTGACATCATGCCCATGCATTTTCCCCTGGCCCATGTGCATGGAACTCACTCATCACAAATAAATACAAAACACCTCTGACATGAGCTCTAAATATCATGTACATAAAAAGTTGACATTCTGTCTTCATTTCCAGGAGTCTTTAAGTGACTCTCATTTCCCAACTCCACAGAGGTGGAAAGAAACCATTCCCAAAAAATCATCAGGTGACAGCAAAAAAATCATACATTATTATCTCCTTTGAGAGAGGAGACTTCTACGAGACAAAATATATGAATTTTGGGAAATGAGCAATCTGTGTAATGCACATGGTTTCTGGCCAGACAAATTTTGCCTCTTTCAGTGGTCACCACTATGATAAGATTATTGAAGCCCTTGAAATAAAAACAATGTGCAGGTATGATTTACACAGACTCTGCAAAACAATTTGTTCATTGTGACCATGGTGTCTTTGCACATAAAATGTGAAACATAGCAATTACTGTATACATTCGGAATTGGATATACAGCTTATTAAGTAACAAATCACATCATGTACTTATAACTTTTGCCATCTCCAGTGCCTCTTATAGTACAATGCTTAGTCCCCCAAGATAACTATACTTCCACCCTTCCTGTTCCTTATTATGTTGCGTGTTGACGCAAGCATGAGTCACAGTTTCTTGTCATCCTTTGCATTTAATGTGAAACTTGTATTTTTTTCTGAATAGTGATGAAATGTTATAGATAGACTTTTCTAAACCTTTTTTAGGAACCAGGCACAGAAGAGGAAATAAAGAGGTTTGCTGAGGAATTTGGAGTAAAGTTTGACATGTTTGCCAAAATTAAAGTAAATGGAAATGATGCTCATCCTTTGTGGAATTTCCTCAAGTCTAAACAAGGAGGAACCCTTGGCAACTTTATCAAATGGAACTTCACCAAATTCTTGATTGACAGGGAGGGAAACCCAGTAGCTCGCTATTCTCCTCAAACTGATCCAATTGTAAGTAATTCTCATGTTTGTAAATTCAATTTTGCTGCTTTTATTGTTGCATTTTTACATGGCTCTAATTCATTTCTTTGTTATGCTATGTAAACTTTCTGTTACTTCATCAAAGTCTCTTGTCTTAATAAATTTATACTACAAATCGCATTCCTCTCAAGTTTGACTATACCTTAGTTGTTAGCCATCTTGTTCCTAAAGCCTGATTTTGTACCATCAACATTTTCTCTCTTATTGTTTCACAGGACCCTCAGCCAATATTAACAGCAAGACAATGATTATGTGGGTTAGATGAATGGTAAACAAGTAATTCAGTTACCTCAAAAAAACATTCAGTTTGTGAAAAGAATGAATGAAAATTGCTCAGCTGTAAATTCACAGCTATACTCAGCCAAGAAAGATTAAGTAGATATGGTCAAAATGGTAGAGGTCAGAAATAATCTCATAAGGGTAATGGATAATTTCAGATTTTGGGAGACCATTAACTTATTGACTGAAGCTACTCAAAATTAAGTTTACTATCAACTTGGCATTTTTAAAGGGATTCTTTTTCATCATACTGGATTACTGTTTCCTTCATTAGTGAGCCAGTGCCATTAACAGACAAAGAAAGGCCACATCTGCTCACATCCATTTTCTAACTTTCATGTGTAATGTCCTGAAACTCTGTCCACAACTAGACTCCCCAGACCTTTCTATGTTTACCCCGGATGCTTCGCATGCCCTTGTCCAGGCCATTGACTACATGTTGACCCAAATATACTACATCGTTCAAATTCACTCATTTCCATGCATGTCTTTCACCTTCCTGCATTTTCAGGCCCCCAACTGCTCAAAATCTTTTTTAATTCCATCCTTTCATCTCCACTTTGGCCTCCCTGTTCTCCTTATTTCCTCCACCTCTGACATATATCAAATTTTCCTCACTCATTCTCTCCATATGTTCAAACCATTTCAGCACACTCTCTTCTGCTCTTTCAATCACACACTTTAGATTACCACTCATCTCTCCTACCCTTCTGTTACTTGATAAAACTACCTCGTTTTCCATACTGTCCTTAGTCATATGATTTCTAACACATGCAACCTGTTCTGCACATTCTTATCTATAGCCCATGTCTCTCATCCATATAATTCTAATAATAAGGACCACTATACCTTCAAACATAACCATTTTTGCTCTTCCACATAACAGTCTTTTTCCATTCATTTTTCACCCCCTCACTTACCATATGACTCACATATGCTTTCGTGGTTCCATTTCCTTCCGTGTCCACTCCCAGATATCAGAAAACACTTCACTTACCACTCCAGAAACATCAACACCGAAGCATCACACAAACCAAATACGCATAGAACACCACATGCCACCAGTTTTGAACAAGAAAAAATACCTTAACATCATTATTAAACTTCATCTGCTCCACTTTAAATTTTGCCTTACCTGTCTGGTCTTCTACCATCCAAAAAACAAATATAACAAAGTTGCAAACCAGAAACAAATAGTGCACTCAGAGCAGTCACTTGTGTTTAACAACTGCTAACACTACACCTTCACAATGAATCAGAGACCCTTCCACGACAGTCCCACCTCAAACACGCTCAGCACTCAGTTCTAAGCAACAGCTCTATACCCCTCACAACCAAAACCACTAACTAACCACCCACCTTCAATTAGAAATAAAAAGTTTACCCTAGCCTCACACTTCAGCAACCTCTACTCACAGTCCCCCATCCCCAATGAATATAACTGACACAACACATGTGCATTGAAATAACCAAACAGTTGCTAAACATCCAACCTCCCAGCTCAGCTGTAAACTCCAACCCAACAAACATACACCTATCAGAAGCCATGCCTCCCCTTTCCCAATGACAAACGAGTCACACTCTCCTGGACATTATTACTTATCACTTCAATTACCTTTTCAAAATATCCTAAGACCCTTTAAGCCAACAATGCCATAAAGAAGAAACAGATTACTTACCAGTGACATTTAGTGCATTGTGCATAAATGTACACAGAAAGTGGCCAGCTTTCTCACTGCAGCAGGATCCTCTTGTGGCTGGAAAATAAAGCAAGATAATAGCAAATGTGAGAGGAAGACTTGTGCATACACATATATCTTGGGTAGGCTCTGAGAGTTTGGGAAGATATTTGGTAGAGGATCCACCAAGGTCTGAGGGGTATGGGCATGGAACATGCTAGAAAGATGCAACTACATAGAGTAACAAATACACTTTTGCCTTAAATGCCTTCTGAGGGAAATAAGGCACCAGGGATATATCAAAACAAAGATGGCTTTCAGAACCCTGAATAAGTTTTTTTTCCCCTGATTAGCAGAGGTTTTCCAAAGAAAGGATATGAAGTGAGTGAAAAAAGTGTGGTGAAAGTAAGTCAGCTTGAAAAAGAAAATGAGAGATTGTATTATGGCTAAAGGTGAAAGTAAATGAAACTAAGGGAGTGAGTGAGGAATGGGAGGTATTTAGGCAGAGAAGTGTGTGGCATGCAAAAGGTAGGAGATGGAAAGGTGACAAAGGATAGTAAATACCAGGAGGATGAAGTACAGCTGCTTGTGAGAGAGAGATATTAGAGGAGTTTAGGTATTACTTACCAGGAGGAATGCAAATGTTTGGGAGATGTACCAGCGAAAGCAGCAGGAGGTCAAGGGAAAGGTGCAGAGGTTGAAAAGGAAGCCAAATAAAAGTTGGGGTCACAGAGTTTTGGCAAACTTCATGGAGAATATGTTTTGAAAGGAGGTTAAAAGTGTGAGAAAACAAGAGAACAAATGGGAATTTTGATGAATGGGGCAAATTGGAAAGTGGTACAGGGAGTGATGAAATGAGATGCAGAGAGTGTTTTCAAGGACTTGAATGTGTTTGATCATGGGGTGGCACATGTATGGTGTTGGGGTCAGGGTGGTGTGCAAAGTGATGGAATCCTGGGAAGTGGTTTGCCAAAGTGAGAAGAGGCGGTGAAAGCCTTGCATAATATAATATGTGGCAGGGCAATACATAAAACCTATTCTTGTACCTAACCCCATCTACGCCTTATGAGGTGTGTTCAACTTGGAACATTTTTTCAGCATCCACTGTATTTGCTTTATTGTAACTTGCTATTACAGTTCTTACCCTTTTCTGATTAGTGTACAATGCCTGCCTAAATTTTACTCATAAATTTATTATTGATTATTTACAATTCATTCTAGAATTCATGTGGCAGTTTAATTTTTACAAACTTATTAGAACATTTGAAAATGAACCGTATAATATTTTGATTGCTGATTTTTCTTCAACAGGATACAATTGAAAATGAACTGAAGAAGTATTTGTAAATCTCCAGCCTGGTTCACAGTGAATGATGTCTGAAGGATTGAGAGCCTATGCAGGGATGCCCTTTTTCTTTCAGATGTCTTCACATTATAAGGTAAACTAAGAGGATGAGAAGAGTTGTTATGAAGGTTTACAGGTAAACTTGTATCTTAGAGGCTTATAGACTGGATGTTATTACTCTTCATGTTCTCTTGGACTTGTCTTATATTACATCAAAAACTATGTGGCTACCAAATTTAGTGCAGGCTGATGGAAAGGAAATAATCTTATGTAGGAAAGGAATAGCGAGTAACTTGTGCCATTGTAGATATCATTACGGGACTTGTTTTATAAATTGTCTAGTCGTTTGTCATCAGGTATATCTGCAGCTTACAAATTGTTTTATTGCTTTTACATTTAAGTTTAGTTTGCAGTCTAGTTATTTTGATCTAAGGTTAAAAGTCCTGTATTACTCTTTCGATTGTAATAATAAAGTCTCAGTAAATCATGTAGTGTTTTAATTAAGTTGTATGTATAAAAAATATTTACAACATTACCTTCTTTGGATTCAACCATCATATCCTTTAATGATGATTATGTATCTAGCATGTTTAAAAAGTTCACTTGGTAGGTCTTTGGGGACTTCAAAAAAGATTAGTGCATGTTTACCTCCATTATGTTGTCAAAGATAACTTTTGTAATGGAAAGAAATGGGTTATTAGAGAAGTGGTGACAGCCTGATGTAAGATGAAATGTACTAAGGCGGTGCAAATGAATGGTATTACAGCTGAATGTATTAACAAAGTGGGTGATTGTGTTGTCGATTGGTTGATAATGATATTCATTGCATGTATAGATCATGGTGAGGTGCATAAGCATTGGGGGAATGCATGTACAGTGCTAAAGTATAAAGGCAAAGGGGATAAAGGCAAGTGTTCAGACTACAGAGGCATAAGTCTGTTGAGGATTCCAGTAAAATTGTATGGGAGGGTACTGACTGAGAGATGAAGGCAAGTACAAAGCATTGGACTGGGGACAAGCAGTGTGATTTCAGAAGTGGTAGAGGATGTGTGAATCAGGTGTTTGCATTGAAGAATGTGTAAGAAAAATACTTACAAAAACAGATGGCTTTGTATGTAGCATTTATGGATCTGGAGGAGATAATGATAGCGTTGATAGAGATGCTTTGTGGAATGTATTAAGAGTATATGATAAGGAAGGTAAGTTTCTAGAAGCACTGAAGAGGTTTTATCAAGGATGTATGGCATATGTACGAGTAGGAAGAGAGGAGAGTGAATGGCTCTGAGTAACGGTTGTTTTGCAGCAGGGGTGTGTGATGTCACCGTGGTTCAATTATTTATGGATGGGGTGGTGGTGGATGTAAATGTGCGAGTCCAAGACAGAATGGTGAGTATGTAAACTGTTGGGGATGAGAGGACCTCAAAAGTGAATCAGTTGTTGTTCACCAATGATACAGTGTTTTAGATATTAGGGAGTGGACTAAGCAGCAAATGCGACCATGAAAGTGGAGGCGAGTCTCACGGTGCCCCCCCCCCACAGACCTATCCGTGGTTTATCCCAGACATTTCACAGCTTGTCAACCCCAATGTACCACATCGTTAAAATTCACTCTATTTCTTGCACACCTCTCACCCTCCCGTATGTTCTGACCCCAATCGCTTCTCCCTGATCCTCATCCGCACAAGAACTGCAAAATGGTCAAAGTCTCCAAAGAATCCTCTCACTACTCTAGCATCCAGCACAGCCTTTCTCAATCTTTAATCCACTGCCACATAGTCAATCAAGGCCTTTTTCTCTTGTCTTACATCATCCCTCATCTATGTATATTTGTGAATCATTTTGTGCTGAGAAAAGGTGTTTGTAAGGAATACACTCCTCTCAGCACAAATATCCACAAGATAGCTTCTATTCTTTACTCAACGCATTTCCCATTTACCGTCTGTCTAACCAGTTTCATAACATCCCACTTTCGCATTCATATCACCCAATATGACCACGTTTCTCTCATTCTTAAAACAGTTTATATAGTCATTCAAATCTCTCCAGAAAAGCATAATTTCATCCTTACCTCAGACAGGTTTCAGATTCACTAGTGAACAAACACGTACCTGTGCATACTTCACAATCACAATCTTTCCTTTCACTCACACTATTCTTGATCCATTCCATTCATAACACCCTCCCATCCTCTTGGTGATAGAGAAATTGCACATCCTTCTTTTCTTCTTTCCCAATAATCTTTACTCATTCCTGTCCATACCATACCTCCATCCATGCCCTCCCATAATGTGCATTCATCGTTTACATTTTCACTCAACACACCCTGCCCAAGGATATGAGTTTCCCCAATTCCTACCACATCCACACTACAACTTTCAAATCTCTCCGCAATCTCCCTCCTTTTACTCGCACTGAGTGTGTCCAGTTCCTAAAACACATTTCCATCACTGCCCGTTGGGTAAGTTCATTTTACAATATTGTGCAATGAAACGGTGATGATACAGGTTAAGAACGTGACTTTCTGGATAAACTTAGCCTTTCCTTTTTAAACTCTATGTTTGATTTTCAAAAACCTTTTTTTTAACTGATGGTAGTCATCACCAATGGGGATGATGTAATTGTTCCAGAGAATTATTAGGTGGTTTCCCTAACAACATGTGGAACAATGACATTATCACTGGATGGTGACTGCTGACTGGAGGGGAACATACCCAGAGAGAGAGAGAGAGAGGGGGAGAGAGAACTGCCACAGGTAAATGGGTTATTAGCAAAGGGTGAGAGGCATTACCTCACCAAAAGGTAGAGAGTTAGAAATGTCTAACTTCTGGAGATCATGAACATTCTCTCATAACTCAAGGAGCAACACCGCAGAGAGAAACAAGTTTTTATTCCTACTAACTCACCTTTCTAACTGCTTTCACACCAACTTCATCTCAACACAACCCTACATTGTGTAAACAGTATCCCATACCTTCTCACTTAACTTCTCTCAGAAGTTTAACACCTTTCTCAGAAGTTTAACACCTCTAATCCTCAACTTATCTCTAAATATTCACACATTTTTTGTTACCTGTGTTGCATGGCTAACACTGTTGTCTTTGAAAGTCACACTGTAATCTTGCCTACAACTTTAAAAGTCTAAATCACATAATAATAAAACTTTATAGAATTGTTTCCCTACGTTAAAAGATATGAATGGCAAGACTCATAACTTCAATTTGGATTATGCTTGATTTATACCATACATAAAAATATTCAACCTGTACATTAACCGACCTCATAACTTGAAAAGAAATCAATCTTTGTCCCTGAAACCTTACAGAGGTGTTTCCTGTATCTTAAGATCTAAAGATCTATAACTCTAATAGGATTTTTATGTTACTTATAAAAGTAAACCATGCAATTTACCAGAATCATGACTTGAAGAAAATTCCATGTTTGGCAATGGTACTTAATACAGATGTTTTTGATATTTTCAAAACAGTTTTCCCCACATCATTTTTTCAGTCACAATAATAATGCTCCACTGCACGTGATATAAGTTTTTAATGAAACATCTTGCATGTCTACATTAATTTTCTACATTTTCTACCCTCAGAAGTTCCAAAATTGCTCTTAATTCAAAAGATGACTAACCTTATATGCCCATGAGGTCAGAGTCTTGGAGGAGGGAAAAGATTGGCCCAACTGTCTGCGTTTTGGACTGCTCTTCTGGGGACGTGACTGTTAATACCTAGAAAAGGTAGACAAATTAACAGAAAGAATATGGAACATTAAGAAGAATATACCAGCATTTATTCTTATATAGGGTGTGAGATAAACACTGTTGAAGCATATCAATAAGAAAATATAGCCTGCTAAAACCACTTCATTAATGACCTGGACAATGTATTCACCACGATATACTGATAATCACCACGATCTACTGATAAACTCTCTCATCATTAGATAAAAAAAAAAATATTTTGTCATGGGGGATGAACCCCAAGAGCAACATTTCAACCCCCTCCAAAAAATAACATTTGATATAAAAAATAACTGCCTTTTAAGCAGTAAACAAAAACCACCATGAAAACAAGACAAATGCAGTTTAGAATTATGATTAGAATCACCTTTTTGTGGTGCTCTCTCATCTTTTTCCTCATTCCCTTCTCTCATTTACTCACTTTCTCCCTTCTGTCTACCTTACCTTAATGTCCCTCTCCATATCAAAGACAGGGATGGGGCCTGCCAGTCTGCCAGTCACAAGTTACTGTCTTCCTTCTAGGGGTCACCATACTTGCACTTACAGGCATATGGGCACCAGTCTTCCACCAATATTTGCATTACTGTTGCTGTCACCACCAGCAGTAAGAGATATGCTTGTGTGGCCATTATCCTGAGAAAGGAAATCATAAGTTAAGGCAAAGACAAGTCATGTAAAGTCACAGCATTGATGATGCAGTCACATGTGTAAAGTTCTGATGTTGTATCCCTTACTTTATATGGATGTGAACCTAATGGACCAGAAGTATTTAGCATCAATTGCCTGAGATGTCTTGTGGAGGTAATGATGAACTATGTGCTAGCTTATTATTGAATATGTTGTGAGCAGATCAGTTCTGGCATGCAGGGTCACATTATGAAGTGGACATAGTTCCAAAATGTAAATATCAGTACACAAGAAGGTCTAGAAGAGATGGAACCAATATAATAGTGTAAATGACTTACATTCTTTTAAAATGATAAAAACATATGTATACATCACAACAAATGACAACATGAAGCATACAGTGTTGAAAAAAGAAAAGGAAACCTCTACAGAGTTTTATAGCTATGCTAGAAACAGCTTTAATATTACCTGTAAATCAGTCCATTCCTCTCAGAAAACAGACAGCCTCATTTGAGGCAATGAAACCTATAAAATGTTCTTAAATTACTTTTTAATCCAAATGGACCACAGAGGACATATCGTGTGTTCCATGTTAAGTTCTACCAAATGAGGAAGAGAACAATTTCCTACATAAAGGCATACAAAAACAAGATATGTCATACATATATATGAAAAGAAAATAAACAAACTGGCAGAGAAGAATATTGACTGAAAATGAGACTTTGACTGCTCTTTTCAATAAATCAATTGCTACAGGAAAAGTTCTACCGAATGGGAAGTTTTCCCATGTGGGAATACATTTATGTTATATTCTATTATACTTGATCACCATTTTCCACAGCAATGAGGTAGTGCCAAGAAACAGAAGAAGAATGGCCTTCATCCATACCTGGTGCTACCTGTCCGACAGGAAACAGCATCGCTAACCCCTGCTTCAGCGAGGTAGCACCAGAAAAACAAATCTTTCCATGGTTCAGTCCATTGACAGTATGTCGACCTTGTTACACCACATCATTCCAATTCACTCTATTCCTTGCATGCCTCTCTCCCTCCTGTATGTTCAGGCCCTGTTCACTAAAAATCTTTTTCACTCCATCCTTCCACCTCCAATTTGGTCTCCTGCTTCTCCTTGTTCCCTCCACATCTGACACATAAATCCTCTTTGTCAGTCTTTCTTCACTCATTCTCTCCAAATGTCCAAACCATTTCAACACACCCTCTTCTGCTCTCTCAACCACACTCTTTTTACTTCCACACATCTCTCTAACCCTTACATTACTTACTCGATCAAACCACCTATCACCACATATTGTCCTCAAACATTTCATTTCCAACACATCCACCCTCCTCTGTACAACCCTATCTAAAACCCATGCCTTGCAACCATATAACATTTTTGGAAGTACTATTCCTTCAAACATATCCATGGGGATAGGGGAGAAAGGTTACTTCCCATGTATTTCCTGCACGTCATAGAAGGCGACATGGGGGTGGAAGCAGGGAGCTGGAAACCCTCCCCTCCTTGTACTTCAATTTCTAAAAAGGGTAAAGTGTGTGAAAGAAGGAAGCTGAGAGTAAATGAGAATAAGAGCGAGGTCATTAGGTGCAGTAGGGTTGAGGGACAATTAAATTGGGAGGTAAGTCTGAATGGAGAAAAACTGGAGGACATGATGCGTTTTAGATATCTGGGAATGGATTTGGCAGCAGATGGAACCATGGAAGCGGAAGTGAGTCACAGGGTGGGGGAGGGGGCGAAGGTTCTGGGAGCATTGAAGAATGTGTGAAAGGCAAGAACATTATCTCGGAGAGCAAAAATGGGTATGTTTGAAGGAATAGTGGGTCCAACAATGTTATATGGTTGCGAGGCGTGGGCTATAGACAGGGTTGTGCAGAGGAGGGAGGATGTGTTGGAAATGAAATGTTTGAGGGCAATATGTGGTGTGAGGTGGTTTAGTCGAGTAAGTAATGAGATGGTAAGTAGAGAGATGTGTGCCAATAAAAAAAGTGTGGTTGAGAGAGCAGAAGAGGGTGTGTTGAAATGGTTTGCTCACATGTAGAGAATGAGTGAGGAAAGATTGACAAAGAGGATGTATGGGTCAGAGATGGAGGGAACATGAAGTGGGAGACCAAGCTGGAAGTGGAAGGATGGAGTGAAAAAGATTTTGAGGGATCGGGGCCTGAACATACAGGAGGGTGAAAGGTGTGCAAGGAATAGAGTGAATTGGAACGATGTGGTATACTGGGGTCGACGTGCTGTCAATGGATTGAACCAGGGCATGTGAAGCGTCTGGGGTAAACCATGGAAAGTTCTGTGGGGCCTGGATGTGGAAAGGGAGCTGTGGTTCCGGTGCATCACACATGACAGCTAGAGACTGAGCGTGAACGAATGTGGCCTTTGCCGTCTTTTCCGAGTGCTACCTCGCGCACATGAGGGGGGGAGAGGGTTTTCATTTCATGTGTGGCGGGGTGGCGACGAGAATGAATAAGGGCAGAGAGCATGAATTATGTACATATATATATATATATATATATATATATATATATATATATATATATATATATATATATACGTTGAGATGTATAGGTATGTATATGTGCGTGTGTGGGCGTGTATGTATATACATGTGTATGTGGGTGGGTTGGGCTATTCTTTCGTTTGTTTTTCCTTGCGCTACCTCGCTAACGCGGAAGACAGCGACAATGTAATATATAAACATATATATATATATATATATATATATATATATATATATATATATATATATATATATATATATATATATATTTCAAAGCAAACACCTGATCCACACATCCTTTACCACTTCTGAAACCACACTGTTCTTCCCCAATCTGATGCTCTGTACATGCCTTCACCCTCTCAATCAATACCCTCCCATATAATTGCCCAGGAATACTAAACAAACCTATACCTCTGTAATTTGAACATTCACCTTTATCCCCTTTCCCTTTGTGCAATGGCACTATGCAAGCATTCCGGCAATCCCCAGGCACCTCACCATGAACCATACATACCAGTCAACCACACAGTCACAGCAAACACTTGATGCACACACACATCCTCTACCACTGAAATTACACTCCTCTTCCTTAATCTCACGCTGTGTACATGCTTTCACCCTCTCAATCATATATATATATATATATATATATATATATATATATATATATATATATATATATATATATATATATATATAATCATGATAAAGACAGGGCCTGTTTTCACTCGTCCACTACAAACTTGAACTTAAACCTCCTAACTAACCTAGCGCAGAACATAAATATGATACATTTCGATCTATAGAAATACAATGATTCGTTTCTATACACATTTTGCCACCAGACGTACAGATCTTACTCGACCGATATCTGACAAGCAATGTAAAAACTCAATCACAGTCTCAGCCATCGCTCGCGTGTGCTTTCCATTTCTGCAATGAGGTCGGGCGTTTCCAGTGATTAAGTCTTTGCTAGACTTAAGCAAGTTCTATCATTTTGTAAATCAACACAGCGTATGTTCCACAATACGAGTATTTCAATATGGCATTTGATATATATATATAGCGCTGTACATCCTATTCGTAAGGTTAAATTACTTTAATGTCTAACATGTGACTTTCACATCTTGAGACGGTTTAGGTCTCTTGACAGTGAGTGATGTTGCACCACCACAGCTGCCTTTTTGAATTCACTGAAATTCTCTTACCTGAATTTCCCCGTTGCTTGTATAGTATTTGGGGATTACTACACATCCCTTGGAGCATCCTAGCCAAAGAGGGGTAGGGTGACCCCCTCGTCCAGCGAGATAGGTGAAGCAAGATGTAAACTTATCCCAAATGAACAAAGCCTTACCATGGTCTCCTTACTGTACTTGCAATATCACATTCAACTTATAATTCGTGATCTACTTACGTTCTACCTCTTATCATCTCTTGAATCATTCTAATGTCGTTTTTTTGGGGGGGTATTTCTTCTCTGTAATATAGTTTTATTCTGTTACTTCATTCTTCTGCTAGTTTAGAATATATAAATCCATTCTTCAGCCCAGGCACTAGTGGAACAAGATACCTCCTCGCCTCTCTTTACAATAGTACTCAACAGACTTGAAGCACCAAAAGTCTTTATTCATAATATACTGCCGGAAGATATATTTACCAAAGGGTTGAAGCAATACACTGTGCAACAACACTGTTCCTAGAAGAGTTTGCGAACATCTTCAGCCTCGAAATTATTCGAAAACGTTGGGACGATCATAACACACAGACCCATGGTGGTAGGTTTCGTAATCTTGGGGTCTCAGAATGAGACCTGTTAGCAACTGGGATCGTCAACAAAATGGCAAAAACGAGAAATGTAAGGCGATAATTCTATTTTTGTGTGACACTCCTCACCGTTTGCTCCGGAGGATAATGCCCGAAAAACTGAGTTCATATGCTTCTTCCGGGATAATTGCGTTGAGCAGTTGAACGACTTTGAACCACTGGGTGAACCACAGCGGCCCCTTCACCTTTGCAGTTCCCACCATGTATCCTCTTCCTACTACAATGCCAGGGATAATGAAACGGTTTTTTCCACCAACTTATTTTCCCCAGCGGTTATTAATTAGACCGTTATGCTCGCTAGAGAGAGCGCAGTCCCTTATTATGTTGTAAGTGGTATGTCTCTCTCTCTCTCTCTCTCTCTCTCTCTCTCTCTCTCTCTCTCTCTCTCTCTGAGGTTAGACGTATGGCCTAACCTAACCGGGTGGATATATCTTGGTAGCGACAGCTGCGCACACAGTGTGAGAAATGGCTTTTCAAAGTGTCCCTCCATTGCCCCAGGAAGGTGGCTTCCGTTTTTTTTTTTCATCTTTCTTTTTTTGGCCTCAGCAACGCGTGGGCTTGATAGACCTCACTCCACACCAAATTGACAAAATCTCCATCTCGCACACCGTACCACACAACACACACACACACACACATACACAAAATTTTGTTCTTCGTGACTCTGTATGTATATTCTTTTCTCCTGTGTGGTAGGGCGCTACATGTTAGGTCTACCTTTTAGTAAAAAATTTCGTCGCGGGGTAGAAAATATATTCTCTCTCTCTCTCTCTCTCTCTCTCTCTCTCTCTCTCTCTCTCTCTCTCTCTCTCTCTCTCTCTCACCCACACCGTACACTTGGGGGGGGGGGGGGTATTTGGAACCTTGACAGGTTAACAAAGGAAACATCTTATCGTAAATTTTCGCCTCTTTTCACTAGGACGCCTTCACTCCCGAAATGTTTCGTGTCAAGTAACCATCTCATAATTCACGCATCTCACCGCTCCCGTCATCACGTGACCGATAAAATGAGAAGAAACGCTGAATAGAAAATGGGTAACGTGCGACTGGTATGTAAAGAGCATGGAAGCTCTTCCTTTTGAACCCAATTTCCTCTCTCTCTCATGTCCATTTTCTGCCGTGGTAATGGATGGAAATAAATTGAAAAATACCATAAAATATGAAGGGAAGGGCATTATGACCTTATTATCCATATATTGTGTATGACTCACTGGTAGATAGCAGGCGGTAAGGTAATATAGACTAGGGGCATTTAACTCGCTTGGTTAAAAGAGGGAAAGTTAAGGCGGAGTGACACATTAACTCAATAAGCTATCCACAATCATTCATCTATCAAGGTTCCTGTCTTTAACTTCTCCTCATCCACCCACACATCGGCTGGTTGCGTTCAATGGTTGCATTCCGTCCATAAACATACAATTTCTCTATTTCACACACACACACAACACCAGGTAATCAAGCCACTCGAGGGACTCAATTCTTCCTCAAGGGGGACGTCCTAACCTTACATGTATATCGTGGTAAACACAGGAAAATGTGAACAAAGACGGAGAACAGTGCATCATAATGACATACTGAAACATGAAAACAATTACTATCTAGAAAAGAAATGGAGGCTATATACACATAAATTGCATCAATTATGATTGCAATTATGCTGCAATCATTGTCTACAATACAGATGGAGACTATATAAACATAAATTGCATTATAATCACACGAAAACAATCATTGTCTACATTACAGATGGAGAATATGGACATCAACAGAGATGCCATACGAAAGGAAATCAAGACAGAAACAGGATGATACAAAATACATAACAGTATAGGTAGGATGGTATGAACCATGAAACACACAAAGGACAAATACACTCCATTATCCTACGTAGGATAATGGAATCCATTATCCAATACCCTTTACGTGGTGTCCATTGGCTTCTTGTCCGTAATAGAGTTCAGTCTATCAGTGTGTCTATGTCCCTCTATACTAATGTTTCTATCTACCACAACACTGTTCTGTATTACCCCTCTCAACCACAGCACTGCCCACAGTATACACAAAATACCGTCCCCTTTTGTACAACCGGAGTCCTCTTGACAATTGTTTCCTCGGCCACAAAACACAATTCAAAACATGTAGTATTCACAAATAAAGGATTTTAGCGCCTTTTTAATGGCACAGAGAGCAAAAGCGTGTAAAGTTTCACTAGCGACAATTATTCCGCGCAATTTCCACAAACGGAATAAAACTTTCATCTTTTTTTTGGAATGCCATACAATGTCTAGAGAAACTAATATATATATATATATATATATATATATATATATATATATATATATATATATATATATATATATATATATATATTATTCCTATAAGTTCACGGGGTAAATGAAACACGATTAGTTCCCAAGTGCACTTTCGGGTAATAATCACATCATCAGGGAAGACACAAGAAAGAAATATAAATCAGTTGATACACAACAAAGAGACGTGTGTGTGTATATATATATATATATATATATATATATATATATATATATATATATATATATATATATATATATATATAATCTTATTTAACTGCTTATACTCTTATACAGGTCTACAAGTCTCATTTTCTTTGATGGCAAGATAAGAGGGGCGTTCCAAGAAGATTTCATTCACATATTCATCTATTGTGTGTCATTGGGAATGAGGGAGTCTATTAGGCCCTTCGTTGCCTGTTTACTCATTCTCCACTACCGCTCACACGATGCGCATAGGATGCACAACACATTTCCCAGGGGTTTACCACACACAGATCCAATCAGAGTGAGAAATATAACAGGTTAATCCTAATGTTTTCCCGCTTTTAAAACCTACCACTGCATTCCTGTAAACCATTCAATATGCCTACCAGTTTATTAGGGTTTTATTCACGTCATCTTTGAATATAAGGCTTCGGTACTATTTCCTTGAAGTGAAATAAACTACATCTCCTTCACTGACCATTTCAACGCCTCTGAGCGGTGCTTCGAATATGGAAAAGTCGACGAGGGAAAATCTTGTCTCACTCTACTGGCTAGTCCATAACTTGTCTTATGTAACCTCGGTTCTACATAAATTCCCTATAATTTGACTAAGTTCGATTTCCCGTGTTCAGTGTACCTTCTTCTGCCTCTAGTCCCTAGACACATTCAAAAATGATTACGAGAAATTTGCTAGGAAGTTCTTCTGCTATGTATAGATATTAAAGACCCGTTTTCTCTCGGGTTGCGGAGGGGTTACTAAAGAAAGGTGTGTGTATGGGGTGTGGGGCCTTTGCATTCCACCTTTATATATTCTCACATTATCGCTACGCTCCTCAGCACATCTTTCTTACATTTTACCTGATCTACAACGTAACACTGCAGTGTTATAGTGCTATTTACAACCTGTAAACCTATAATAATAACGTAGAGGTAGTGTATAATCTTTGTGAAGATTGTTGTATAATAATAGCGTAGAGAAGGTATAACCTGTATGAAGAATGTTGTATAACACGGAGGGTTGTTTGGCCTCGTATTGCCTCGAGTGTCACAATCTATGAAAACAGTTAACTCTGGCAAGTCCTTCATGTATCATTTATAGGCTGGGTTAAAATGAATATTACACACACACACACACACACACACACACACATACACACACACACACACACACACACACACACACACACACACACACACATACACACACACACACACACACACACACACACAACACCTCAGAACTCATAACATTCTCACAGTAAAGTTTAAGAACTGAGCGATACGCCCTCACCCACCTTAATATAGTTGGTGAATTTATTAACATATAATATGAAACGAATACTTTATGATGTGGTGTGATATGAAACCAATACTTTATGATGTGGTGTGATATGAAACCAATACTTTATGGTGTAGTGTGATATGAAACCAATACTTTATGGTGTGGTGTGATATGAAACGAATACTTTATGATGTGGTGTGATATGAAACCAATACTTTATGATGTGGTGTGATATGAAACCAACAGTTTATGTTGTGGTGTGCGTGTGTGTGTGTGTGTGTGTGTGTGTGTGTGTGTGTGTGTGTGTGTGTGTGTCTGTGTGAGAGAGAGAGACTTGTGAGGAAGTGAAGTGAGAACATCGGCAGGACGGGGAAGCAAGGCGAACTTGCTGGTCTCGGAGGGAGGACCACAGCTACCCTCAGGGATTTAAGGATTACGGAGGCAAGAGGAAGGGATTTATACCCCAAGAGTAAGAGATTAACACCTCCGGGAGGCGGGCTTACGCTGTCTCTCACATGACTTACCTTTCGCTCTACCCTGGCCCGGATGTCTTGCTAGCGGACGAGCATTTTGTGGTTGTGATGGCTAGCAGGGTTTGGGAGGGTGGTTGTTGTTGTTGTTGTTGATCTGTTGCACTTGTTGATATGTGTTGTTGTTGTTGTTGCTGTTGTTGTTGTTGTTGTTGATCTGTTGCACGTGTTGATATGTGTTGTTGTTGTTGTTGTTGTTGTTGTTGTTGTTGATCTGTTGCACGTGTTGATATGTGTTGTTGTTGTTGTTGTTGTTGTTGTTGTTGATCTGTTGACATGTGTTGTTGTTGTTGTTGATCTGCTGCATGTGTTGACGTGTTGTTGTTGTTCATCTGTTGCACGTGTTAACATGTGTTGTGGTTGTTGTTGATCTGTTGCACGTGTTGATATGTGTTGTTGTTGTTGTTGTTGATCTGTTGCACGTGTTGACATGTGTTGTTGTGGTTGTTATTGTTGATCTGTTGCACGTGTTGACATGTGTTGTTGTTGTGATACGTTGCTCTGAGTCTTGCTGTAGAGTCATGTGACATAGTTTTCATCGTAACATGTTCGTGTGTTGTGATAGTCGCTGTTGTGTTCATGGTGTGTTGTGATGCGTGGGGTTCAAGTGATAGCCATTAATGTGTGGATGATGTGTTGTGATGTAATGATTTAGTAATATTCATTCCTGTGTTCATAGAGCTGCGTAAAGCCATCAATATTCATGGTTGTATTCGCTGCCCTAATGTTGTAGATGGGTTGTTAAGCGTCGCTCGGGGATAAGGTTGTAGAAATGATTCCTACGTAATGCACATACTTTCGAAGGCGACCGAGGCTGAATTAGTTACCATGTTGTACTGAAGATTGGACACTTCACAATCATTCTATACATATAAACACCTACAACCTTATCCCGACTCTACAACATACATTACCTCGTCATAACCTCTACAACTGCTGATAAAACATCTACAACAGCGACTAAGTATATTATATATATTCCTATGAGTCCACGGGGAAAATAAAACACGAAAAGTTCCCAAGTGCACTTTCGTGTAATAATCACATCATCAGGGGAGACACAAGAGAGAAATATAACAGTCAGTTGATATACATCGAAGAGACGAAGCTAGGACGCCATTTTTGTTATATTTCTGTTATATTTCTCTCTTGTGTCTCCCCTGATGATGTGATTATTACACGAAAGTGCACTTGGGAACTTTTCGTGTTTCACTTTCCCCGTGGACTCATAGGAATATATATATATATATATATATATATATATATATATATATATATATATATATATATATATATATATATATATATATATATTTGTAACACTGTTCGTGGTCTGTTTGCATACTGAGGTCATTGTAGGGCACATTTACATATCATATTGCTCCTAATGACCAATAACTACGGCACAAACTAGGGTCATTTTTCATCTCGATTCCAGAACTGCCTTTGGTCGACATCCCTGCCCATAAAAGTGAGAGAGGGAGGGAGAGCGAAGAGGAGGTGGGAGAGGCAGACTACATGAAACAGAGGAAATGTGAGGACATGAAGCAAGTCTAACAGCTTGGAAGTGCTCTTGGGCAAGGCGAAGAAAACAGAGTGAGGCTGTGGTGAGCAGGGAGCGGGAGAGTGGGAGAGTGAGGCGTTGGTGAGCAGAGAGCGGGAGAGTGGGAGAGTGAGGCTGTGGTGAGCAGGGACCAGGAGAGTGGGAGAGTGAGGCGTTGGTGAGCAGAGAGCGGGAGAGTGGGAGAGTGAGGCGGTGGTGAGCAGAGAGTGGGAGAGTGAGGTGTGGTGAGCAGGGAGCGGGAGAGTGGGAGAGTGAGGCTGTGGTGAGCAGGCCCCGGGAGAGTGGGAGAATGAGGCAGTGGTGAACAGGAACCACTTTGGCTATACCAACCATTACTATCATCTCCCAACACAGACTATCAGTTAACCTAACCATGAGCATTGGTGCGAGCGAAGCGACACCTTCTTATATTGTAACTACGAAGGAAAATGGTCTTAGACTATCAACAAAAGAGAGGGGTGCATTCATATCCCCAGTAGAACCACACTACCTTAGCCAAAGGCCCTTCTCTCAGGCTCGCTGGCCCACTACTGGAAGGAAGTACGTTTAGGAACTGTCTCACAACATCTACATACTTCAGCTGTTTACAGTGATCAAAGGGTTGGTGTAACACGACACACAGTTCACGTAAACAATGTACATATGGGTCGGCTAGGGCACACGACTTCATTAATTTCTATCTACAGACTGTCCCTCCCAAAATTGTACTCTTTTTTTGACACCCTACAACTCACAGATTTTTATGTTTTCAGATCCAACTGACCCCTAAAAAAAATCAGTGAGTTACAGAGCGTCAACAAGTGAGGACAATTTCTTCTTTGGGACACCCTGTCTATATATATCATAGATGACATAGCAAACACATATTTCCTTCAAGACACATGGAAACTTACGTGTACTTCGTGAAGTACATGATTATTTATCATCAACACAAGACAAACTGTCACTGAAGGACATGAAACACACCTGCCAGTATTGCTACTCAAGTATGCCAATGAAATAGCATACACCTTTGCACTCTCAAGATCACAACATGGAGTACAGGTGTGGTTGTTATCCTGTTATGAGATACGCAACGACAACAACTGTTATGAGTATTGTAAGTCGAAGTAGAAGTAACTCTCTCTCTTAACCTGTTCGTTAATGAAACATTGGCTTCATAATAATACGAATATTAATAAAAATCATTTGTTTATTCAGCAGACTTTCAGTAGAGAAGTGTGTGTGTGTGTGTGTGTGTGTGTGTGTGTGTGTGTGTGTGTGTGTGTGTCACGTAAGTATTTGTTTATGCAAGTCTCATATACGCCTTAGACGTACACATATATCACTATGGGTGTGCCAGCCTTCCTCTAACGTTAAGACCCGACCTCCTCCCTCACCTTGTGAGATCGAGAGGGCCATGGCAAGGTTGTCTGACTCTCTCCACAACATGCAGGTGCTACTTCAAAGTGACGTAATTATCCAAGGAGATTACAGAGACCCGGTTCTGAATACTGTAATCAAATGTAACCCTCAGTATCAAACAGAGCCTCCAGGCCATGCATGTCATTATAGAACGTTATTATGAGTCTCGGAACTTGATACATCTAACTCAACATTCAACTGGTTCATTATAATAGTTCCTCCTCGTCTTCTGAAATTCTACATCATTCTTCTCGTGTACTTAAGTGTACATTTATGTGTTGTTGGACTATTATCTGATTCAGTTATATGTATATAAATGGCTGGCTTGTCATGTCGTATGCCTTGGTACGTGTAAGTGGTTGTACTGTGTCTTCTGATCCACACAAGTGTACATAAGTGGTTGTACTGTGTCTTCTGATCCACATAAGTGTACATAAATGGTTGTACTGTGTCTTCTGATCCACACAGGTGTACATAAGTGGTTGTACTGTGTCTTCTGATCCACACAAGTGTACATAAGAGGTTGTACTGTTACTTCTGATCCACACAAGTGTACATAAGTAGTTGTACTGTGTCTTCTGATCCACACGAGTGTACATAAATGGTTGTACTGTGTCTGCTGATCCACACAAGTGTACATAAGAGGTTGTACTGTGTTTTCTGATCCACACAAGTGTACATAAGTAGTTGTACTGTGTCTTCTGATCCACACGAGTGTACATAAATGGTTTCACTGTGTCTTCTGATCCACACAAGTGTACATAAGAGGTTGTACTGTGTTTTCTGATCCACATAAGTGTACATAAATGGCTGTACTGTTTCTTCTCATCCACATGGGTGTACATAAGTGGTTAGACTGTTTGGAGGAATCTATGACGTGCGTGTAGTGACCCAATGTGACCTTAATAGCGTCGCCACAGACTGGG
This sequence comes from Panulirus ornatus, assembly GCF_036320965.1. NCBI lineage: Eukaryota > Metazoa > Arthropoda > Malacostraca > Decapoda > Palinuridae > Panulirus > Panulirus ornatus. The sequence goes on from NC_092274.1 coordinate 2,268,801, forward strand.
TCACAGCCTGTGACCTCATCTGACCTTAATAATCCTGGGAAGAATATGTGTTTTGTTGGCCCACCCTCACACCAGCGCCTGCAGTACACAATCCCTCACACCTACGTACACTCGATGTCAGAAACAGGAAATCCAAAAGTTTCCAAAGTCATTATACATGTCCTGATGCTTTCTTTATGCACAGCTCCTCTTACGAAAAGTTAGTGGAAGGAGTCTGTGTTGTGTACATGTCCTGCTTTATAACTAATGTTGTTTATAACTGTTGTTATAATAACGTTATTATAACTGCGGTGATTTCAAGGAAACCACCCCAGTTCCAAGTGGATTTCACTCATCCATTTTCATTCCTTGGTTTGCTGCATCTCATTCATGCAGGATGAGGTCCTTCTGAAAACCGAAAAACAAATATCAAAAATCTAAAAAAGGAAATCGTATCCTAAGTACAGATTCTGGCGCATCTTACCACACAGTGTTAACTCGGGTTTCCAGATAGACAAAGTGTGTCTCTTAGACGCCACTATTTCTCTTCAAGAACCAGAGGTGTCAACACGACCTGATTTTCCTTTAAGAGGGAAGCAGGGAGACCATCGCTCCACAGGAACTTGGGCCACACATAAAACATTGAAAACGAGAGCCAAGCCTTTACGTTAGCCTTGTAATGAGGGTCATACAACCCACAACACCACAACCTCCTCTGACCTCAGGCGAACACAAAAAATTAAATACAGACCTTTCCCACCACACTCACGAGATAAGATTGCCAGCAAGGATCTCCACTTTATATGCTCCTCTTTAAAGAAGTTCCAGTCCTCTCACAACAGAGGGTGGAGAGGACCAATGACATTCCAGTCCTCTCACAACACTGGCTGGAGAGACCAATGACATTCCAGTCCTCTCACAACACTGGCTGGAGAGGACCAATGACATTCCAGTCCTCTCACACAGCGTTGCCTGGTTCTTTACAGTGTCTCCAGCTGATGGAACACTGGTGTTCAAAGGTTTAACATCAGTGTTCCTCAACAGGATATGTCAGACAATTCACAACCACAACCACAACCACAACCCTCCTATACAACAATCATCCTACTGAGGCATGAGGACCAATCATGACCCAGGATTAATCACAACACTGGTACAACCATGGCTTAAATTTGGGCAATTGTTATGTGGTCTTAGTCCACACCTTCATTCCGGACTAATGTTAACTTTAAAGTAGAAACATTCTGGGTCTAATGTTACTTTAGAGGCATTGTGGGTCTGATGTTACTCTAAAGTAGAGGCATTGTGGGTCTAATAGAGGCATTCTGGGTCTAATCTTACTCTAAAGTAGAGGCATTGTGGGTCTAATAGAGGCATTCTGGGTCTAATGTTACTCTAAAGTAGAGGCATTCTGGGTCAGCTACTTTAGAGGCATTCTGGGTCTCATGTTACTATAAAGTAGAGGCATTCTGGGTCTCATGTTACTCTAAAGTAGACACATTCATCATAATCAGTAACAGATGAGTCATACTCTGATATCTGGACAACTGAAGATGGTTCTCACTCATGAATGAACATCACAGCGATCATCAACTCCCTTGCACACTGAAATACGAAAGTAAAAAAGTAAAAAAATATAAATCCGTACTTTTCACAAAAATATTTGCCTAAGAGCTGTTGCTATCGGTTGAAAAGATAAAATGAGGAAGGAGGCCTCCGGTGGTGGCCTGACAATGGTTGATTTATGGAAATTCCAACAGTCGTCTCCAATGCTGTAGAATATATGGCAATTTGGACGCAAGAAGGGGAAGCAGACGACACAGGATCTACAGAGTCCCAGGGAATGGAATATGAATTTAAAAACGGGAGTACGTCTACCTTTTAGGGATAAGGGAAATAGAGTATCTATGTAAACAGGAGAGGGACACTGTGTGTGTGTGTCTGGGGTGAAAAATCCTATCCTGTATTATCACTTTCCAACAGATGGACAAGGCAAACATGTCTTCATTTTTATGAAAGCCTGTGACACTGATCGACGTCTTTCTAAATAACATTTAGAATGGAAATGTTATCATAACTGGTCAGCTTTTAAGATGCTAGTGTTACGGTTACAGAAAATGATGTGCAGGTGGTCCACCTCCACGGGGCACAACACACTTTATGAATAGGAAATGAGTGTGAGGGTGATTCTAGCACTGGCAATGAGGGAGAAACGAGGGAGAAACTCCCTCACTAGCCATTCCTCCTCTAACTATTTTTCACGTCTAAGCAACTTTCAATCAAAAACCCAAACATTCAAACATTCCATCAAAAAGAAAAGATATTCCACCTTTCTTTCAAACATTGTGTATAAACCTGCCCATCTGTACACTCTTGGTTTATTACAGCCACCACTGTGTACACTACATCCTTCATACATCCACCCTTCCACCACTGTACACTACATCCTTCATACATCCACCCTTCCACCACTGTACACTACATCCTTCATACATCCAACCTTCCACCACTGTACACTACATCCTTCATACATCCAACCTTCCACCACTGTGTACACTCCATCCTACACTTCATACTCCCTCTTGTCCACCTTGCTAATATTCCTTAAGTCTCTCAACACTCTAAGTGCAGACAGACTCACACTCTAACACTCTACAGACTCACACTCTAACACTCTACAGACTCACACTCTAACACTCTACAGACTCACACTGTAACACTCTACAGACTCACACTCTAACACTCTACAGACTCACACTCTACAACACTCACACTCTAACACTCTACAGACCCACACTCTAACACTCTACACACTCTACAAACTTAGTCTTAATGCAATTAAAAACCCCAAACACCCCCCACACACACCCCCTACTCTTTCCATTTTTCTGGCCCAAATATATGGTTTACGGCGTTCAACCAAATGAAAGATACGGAGTAGAATCTCCCACGAGAATGGAATAATATGTGCGTGTGTTAAAAGACATTGTCTACCAGGGCAAAGATTAATTTTTTCTTTTTAACATCGCTTCCTCTTCTGGAGGGGGCCACTTGGCCCACTGAAGCCGTGGTTATTGAGGAGGACAAGCTGCTGCTGGTCACATGTGACCTGACCTGACCCACCCAACTACCTTGCAACTTAACGACTGTTTTTGGGGGGCAACTTTGTGCAATGATTATGGAGGGGAAAGGATAGGGTCATTTGCTATGAGGTTTGTGCATGATGCGAAGGAACATTTTACACTTTTAACATTTATACTGGAAACTTAACATTTATACTGGAAACTTAACATTTATACTGGAAACTTTAACATTTATACTGGAAACTTGCTATACAAATCGAGTCGAAATTTGCTTGGATTATACGCTCATATGGTGGAGGGAAATCTTGCGACAAGAGAGTGATATAATGAGGCAAATCTAGGGGGGGAAGACAGTGATACAGTGGCCTAAGTCTCAGTGGCGTAAGTCTCGACCATAATGAATGTTGTAACGCCTTTATCGGTGTCGCTAGGCAACACACGACCCAAGCTGAGGTCAGTAAAATACTCATCGCCATTTTCCGTGGCATAACTCGAGTAGAAAGAGGGGATGTTGGGATGGTAGAGAGAGGGGATGTTGGGATGGTAGAGAGAGGGGATGTTGGGATGGTAGAGAGAGGGGATGTTGGGATGGTAGAGAGAGGGGATGTTGGGATGGTAGAGAGAGGGATGTTGGGATGGTAGAGAGAGGGGATGTTGGGATGGTAGAGAGAGGGGATGTTGGGATGGTAGAGAGAGGGGATGTTGGGATGGTAGAAAGAGGGGATGTTGGGATGGTAGAGGGAGTGAGTATTCAAGAAAGTAGGTAAAGTTATGGAGAACACAGAGAAACCATTTTCTTACCTCTAGTTTACACAGTACGGCAAACCACCAAAAATCATTGTTTACCCATCACCACCACCTTCCCCCATTCCCCCTTTACTGAAACTGTTTACTGATTACCACCACCTTCCCCCATTCCCCCCTTCACTGAAATTCCTGTCGTTATCATGAAGTTACAAGTGATGGGGTGTATAGAGCCAGTGACCACAAGTTTGATTTCACCCCACTCTATCACCAGCAAAAGAATTCCCAATCCTTCACCATTCCAAGTATTCTAATCCTTCACCATTCCAAGTATTCTATGGCCATGCTATACGTTCATCACCCAGCTGGAGACAGACAGCTGGTACTTCTGTCTTCTCCGTCAGGTTTGAGCTGGTCCTCACACCTCACTCCATCAGGTCTGAGCTGGTCCTCACACCTCACTCCATCAGGGTTGAGCCTCACTCCATCAGGTCTGAGCTGGTCCTCACACCTCACTCCATCAGGGTTGAGCTGGTCCTCACACCTCACTCCATCAGGGTTGAGCTGGTCCTCACACCTCACTCCATCAGGTCTGAGCTGGTCCTCACACCTCACTCCATCAGGTTTGAGCTGGTCCTCACACCTCACTCCATCAGGTCTGAGCTGGTCCTCACACCTCGCTCCGCCAAGTCTGAGCTGGTCCTCACAACTCACTCCATCAGGTTTGAGCTGGTCCTCACACCTCACTCCATCAGGGTTGAGCTGGTCCTCACACCTCGCCAGATATCGCCCCTCCAACTTCGTATTGGTAACTTCCTCGCGAGTACGCAGCGGAACTACGCGTACTTCGTAAAGAGAAAGAGAGACACGCACACACAAACAAACCACTCAAGCCAGTGAACTCATAACGTATTACTAAGACTCTCTCTCTCTCTCTCTCTCTCTCTCTCTCTCTCTCTCTCTCTCTCTCTCTCTCTCTCTGTAAAGATTGCGAAGAGAGGTTCCCCTGTCTGGTGTCTTGTGACTATACCATAAAGTTTGCCTCCTCGTACAGAGAGACATGCAAACAAACCACTGCAATGAACTCATAACGTATTGCTAAGTCTCTCTCTCTCTCTCTCTCTCTCTCTCTCTCTCTCTCTCTCTCTCTCTCTCTCTCTCTCTCTCTCTCTCTAAAGATTGTCAAGAGGGGTTGGGTTCCCCTGTGTGGTGTCTCATGACTATACCATAATGTTAGCCACCTCTTCTTCCTCTTCCTCTTCCTCCTCCTCCTCCTCTTCCTCTCGCATCGCGTGAAGCGCTCCAGTAACATGATCCAACACTCTCTCGTATTTTCACCTACAACCCTCGGCCACAACACTTCATCAACAGACGGGATTACAACACAGATCTAACCATATTTTTCTCCCCCTCGCATACTAACCTCAATTCAACAACCAGTAATTCTGGTTCATCTTTTCACCTCAGGACCTTCGATGTAAGTCACCGGTCTGATGTCATGGCCTCACATTAAAACTCATGGGACCACATACCTCACGTTACCTGTGACCTATTCAAGAACACTAGAAATCATTTTCCCCCTTTCCCATTTGTCGACCCGGGACACACAAGCCTGGGCTTACCCTTGACTGGTTCTTCAACTTCAAAAAACCCACCGAGTCGTCTGTAACAAGAACGCCTCCTCACATGCTGGTTTCAGGATGGGGAAAATCCCTTTCAGTCACCACCAAGGGATAGACGATCCACGTTACGTAGAAACGTACGCAAACGCGGCTTTAATATAGCACATTAATCTACTACATAGAAACGAAAGTGGTTTTTTTGCTGGAAATATTGTGGTTGGTAAGGGCTGTGGTAAACATAAGATTCGACAAGTTACACTGGATGTGGCTTTCAGTCAAACTTTCAGTGTTGATCAGCATCACAGTCATCGAAACACATACGTAATAAAAGCAGTTTAGAGGCGTAACTACTGATGGTTGATAGTTCTCTTGCAATGATGAAGTGGGATCACAGTATGAATGAAAATGATAAGGCACGTAGCCCAAAGGCAGTTAATATAGGTGTAGAAATTTGAAGAAGGATAATAATATATACAATAGAACAGACGCTCATTTTCTAGCACTACATAAAGTGGTAAAACTGTACAAGGAAGGACAGTTAATACAGGCATAGAAATCTGAAGAAGGATAATAATATATATAATGCGACAGACGCTCATTTTCTAGTACAAACTAAAGTGGTAGAACAGTGCAAGGAAGGACAGTTTACCCAATCTCTTCTTTTGAGTCACCTGGCCCTTTCCTACCGACAACAGGCATTTCTTTACTTCACTGTGGTAGAACGGTGAAATAAAGAAATGCCTGTGTGTTACGAAGGGTGTTCTGGCCAAATCATTAGTACCCCCATGCAGCTCCAGAATCGAAGTTTCTGAGACAGAATTCTCCCTTTTCGGCGAAGGAAGTGTGGATGTGAGCCGTATGACCAGTAGAAAGGAAGGATGAGAGAGTATGGTTACAAGAGGAAGAGGTGACAGGTTGTGGGAGGTAAAGGGGGAAGGGGATGAGGGGAATGGGGAAGGGTCAGAAGGTATGGTTGTGGGAGATAGGGGGAATGGGGGAAGCAGGGGAAGGGTGAGACAATACAGCTAGGAGAGGGAGGAGCAGTAAAGTGTGGTACGACTCCCTGGACAGTGTGTCTATCACTGTCTTGTTGGAAGTGGATGGAGTTACGGAATGGAGAAGAAGGGGAATGTGGGTGGAGTCGGAGAGGTGGAAACCTGGATGGAGATGAGAAATGTGGGTGGAGTCGGAGAGGTGGGAAAAACCTGTGGGTGGAGTCGGAGAGGGGTAACCTGAGTGGAGAAGACGAGAAATGTGGGTGGAGTCGGAGGGGGGAGCAACCCGGATGAAGAGGAATGTGGGTGGAGTCGGAGAGGTGGGAAAAACCTGAGGTGGAGAAGATGAGCAATGTGGGTGGAGTCGGAGAGGTGGAGAAGATGAGCAATGTGGGTGGAGTCGGAGGGGAGCAACCCGGGTGGAGAAGATGAGGAAAGTGGGTGGAGTCGGAGAGGGTGGAAAAACGCGGGTGGAGAAGATAAGCAATGTGGGTGGAGTCGGAGAGGTGGGTGGGGGGAAACCTCAGCACCAAAGAGACGTAGAAGGTTGCAACCTCACCAAGACGCACACCACATCACATACGTTTCCTTAAAATCAAGTAGACTCACAGGTGGACGAAGCTACGCGAAACATAAACTGTCCATTACCACCGCTGGAGCACCGGTTGCAAATGACACAGCAGAGTACCCGAGTCCTGCAGGATGGAGGAGGACCGCAGGATAAGGGCGGGGTGGGTTTTGGGTGGAGCGCTCATGGGGTGGGTGGGTGGTGGTGTTAAGTTGGACAACAGACACACACACGGACGGACGCACGAGTGCGATCCACTGTGGGAGGCGCGCGATCACCCTGGCAAGTAGTCGGTGGGTGACCGCCGTGCACGACAGACGGAGGAGTATTCGTCGCTCCGCTACCTCGCTCTCCCACACACACACACTCGCTCCCTCCCTCCCTCGACCGCTCGCTCGCTCGCCACACATGATAAAAACACTTGACACTCGTCTTTCAATGGACTGTTCATCCCAAGATTATAGAATGAAATCGTCGATTAATGATTATTAAGCGATCAAGGCAAATAATTCGTAAGACTTGAACCCTGTATTCTAAGTGGTGATGATCCAGAACTGAAATATATCTATATATATATACATATAATCATAATTTATAGAAAAATAACTGTGTAGAAAAATAGAATTTGAAAGTAATTGCTGGGTTTCTCATTGACATAGGGGATGCCTACCTACCACACAGAAGCTAAAACTAATACTTTAGCTAAAAGAAAGTAAATGCATATGATAATTTTTTTTTTTTTTTAGCTAAAACAACCAAAGTTTATGCTGATAAACTTTAGGTTTGTTGTTGGTTTTTCTCTCTATGTCTTTGGTAGGATGAAGAAAATGGAGATCAAGGTGAACCTATGAAAAACAGGTTGGGGCCAGTCACGGAAGACTGAGGTGTGATCACAGACTGGCAGACTGCTACTACAGGCCCAGCTACAATTACTACTGTCTAATTGCTACAGGCAACACTGACCATCAATCTATTTACCCCCCCAGATCTTTAGGTAAGTTGAATTTCTTCCCTTAATCTCTATTTCACAATTGCTTAATGTTTATACCACAGTTCATCGTTAGGGAGAGAGGTGTGTACAAGGGAAAAAAGGCCACGAGTTTGTATATACGTGTGTGAAAAAAAGGCCAGAAGACAGAGACCTACTTGACTATGTTCAAACGTGGGTTAAAGTCTTCATTCATGGCATCTGCATACAATACTACGCTGCTCCTTTTCTTGTCTGATAATAATTCTCTGTGAAAGCTAAACTGACAAGTGTTGTCTCAGTGAAGCAAGACATGTCACATATCCAAATCCTGTGTTAAAACATTTCTTACAATCGTGGTAGAGTTGTTTAATCTACGGACATACAAACCATCCAAATGCCGTCGCTCGAAATCACATCGCTTCTTCAAACGCGCGCTGAGGGTTCATTCATGGCCGAATGTGTGTGTGGGGGGATATACCGCTTATATTGACACTGGAAGTTCACACGCTGCTCATATTGCCAGAGCAGAACGCTCTCTTCGCCATCTGAGGATGCTCAGTCGCTGCCAAGTGTAGCCCGGGGGCGCTGGGGAGGAGAAGAAGAAGAAGGAGGAGGTGGCTAGGACTCTCGTATAGTGCCACACAAACCCTAGAGAGGACAGCCTACCCTCTCCCATCCTCACACTGTGATGTGAATCTAAACTTTTACCATCGCTGACACTGAACACACAAGGGCCTAATACCCTAATTCAACTCCGCGAAGGACTCGGAGGAGAAACGTCACGTCAAAACGACTTCGAAACTGAATACAAATGAAATATCGGAAGTGACTGTGAATCAATTCTCTCTCTCTCTCTCTCTCTCTCTCTCTCTCTCTCTCTCTCTCTCTCTCTCTCTCTCTCTCTCTCTCTCTCTCTCTCTTTTAAAGTAATTCAGAATAAAACGCTAATCAATGACGGAATAATGGCTGGCCAATTACGTTGATATAAAAGCAGTTCGTTTCAGGCGACAATCCAGAACCAGGGGCGACTTGTGGTTTCGTCATGAGTCGACAATCAGAGGTCCCATCTGAGTTACATGGAGAGAGAGAACGAGGGGTAGCTTGATCAAAACAAGTACTGATATCGGTCGCGTGTCTTAGGTAAATGAGAATATTCAGTGTGTGTGTGTGTGTGTGTGTGTGTGTGTGTGTGTAATATATTTCATACTACTACCAGGATTCATGGGAAAACCTTATTATTATCATTATTATTGAACAACATCAACTTTGTATACGTATAACTGAAACATTTGAAGTTTCATATCAGTGTAATATTATATGACGGACGAGCGCGCTCCTAGTTGAATGGTTAAGTGTCAGAGTGTATAACATGAAATATGACTGAAGCATTAGTGCATTTCATGAAATATGGCTGAAGTATAGGTGTATTTCATGATAGATGGCTGAAGTATCAGTGTATTACATGAAATATGGCTGAAGTATAGGTATATTTCATGATAGATGGCTAAAGTATCAGTGTATTACATGGTAGATGGCTGAAGTATCAGTGTATTACATGGTCGATGGCTAAAGTATCAGGGAATTTCATGATAGATGGCTGAAGTATCAGTGTACTTCATGATAGATGGCTGAAGTATCAGTGTACTTCATGATAGATGGCTGAAAGTATCAGTGTATTACATGGTCAGATGGCTGAAGTACAGGTGTATTACATGATACTGAAGTTTTGAAATTAATGATTAATGCTAATCATACTAATAAGTATGAAGTTAATATAAGCCCATTTCAAAAAATCTATACCCAAAATGGAGCCAAAAAAAAAAAATTATTGTCGACATAACTTAAATTTTTACTTCTATCCATGATTTCACATCGGAAAATGTTGATCTACAACTATGATGGTAATTCTATTCTCTCGTTAAGATAAAAACTGTTTTCTTAAGAGTAATTAAGGACTGATGGTCGTATTATGTAGGGTGATTAAGGACTCATGATCATATATATAGAGTGATTAAGAAGAAATGGTCGTGTATGGCCACATGAAACTCCTTTCTGTATACTTCACATGGGCAGCAAAAACACAGCATCAAAGGCGGAAAATGTATCGCATAACGTAATGTATCAAGCAATTTGAACACTATAATCCAATGAAAAATAGAATCATCTTTTCTGAATTATGTCGAAACCTCTGAGCGGAAAAAATCATATCACACACATACGTGACATCCATACACCTTTTTCTCTTGCATTACCGACAGCTGTATGGGTCGTGAGATCACGTTCAAAGGTAAAGACGACGGGGTTTCATTGTGAACAATTACCACAAGTCTATTGCCACTCGTTGCCACGCCTAATATCTATCAAGCCTGAGGCGTGTGTTTCAGAGAGGTCGACAGACGTCGCTTATCCTCGCCTACTGTCGCTTACTTTCGCCTACAGACGCTTACCCTCACTTACTGTCGCTTACCCTCGTCTACCGTCGCTTACCCTCGTCTACCGTCGCTTACCGTCGTCTACTGACGCTTACCATCGCCTACTGTCGCTTACCCTCGCCTACTGTCGCTTACCCTCGCCTACTGACGCTTACCCTCGCCTACTGTCGCTTACCCTCACCTACTGTCGCTTACCCTCGCCTACTGACGCTTACCCTCGCCTACTGTCGCTTACCCTTGCCTACTGACGCTTACCCTCACCTACTGACGCTTACCCTCGCCTACTGTCGCTTACCCTCGCTTACTGTCGCTTATCCTCGCCTACTGACGCTTACCCTCGCCTACTGTCGCTTACCCTCGCTTACTGTCGCTTACCCTCGCCTACTGTCGCTTACCCTCGCTTACTGTCGCTTATCCTCGCCTACTGTCGCTTACCCTCTCCTACTGCCGCTTACCCTCGCCTACTGTCGCTTACCCTCGCCTACTGTCGCTTACCCTCACCTACTGACGCTTACCCTCGCCTACTGTCGCTTACCCTCGCCTACTGCCGCTTACCCTCACCTACTGACGCTTACCCTCACCTACTGACGCTTACCCTCACCTACTGACGCTTACCCTCGCCTACTGCCGCTTACCCTCGCCTACTGCCGCTTACCCTCGCCTACTGCCGCTTACCCTCGCCTAATGACGCTTACCCTCGCCTACTGTCGCTTACCCTCGCCTACTGACGCTTACCCTCACCTACTGTCGCTTACCCTCGCATATTGACGCTTACCCTCGCCTACTGTCGCTTACCCTCGTCTACTGACGCTTACCCTCGCCTACTGTCGCTTACCCTCGCCTACTGTCGCTTACCCTCGCCTACTGTCGCTTACCCTCGCCTAATGACGCTTACCCGCGCCTACTGTCGCTTACCTTCGCCTAATGACGCTTACCCTCGCCTACTGTCGCTTACCCTCGCCTGCTGACGCTTACCCTCGCCTACTGTCGCTTACCCTCGCCTACTGTCGCTTACCCTCGCCTACTATCGCTTACCCTCGCCTACCCTTTCTTTCGACAAGGGGTATAAGTAAGAGAATACATAATCGTTCTACATGATGAAGTTAAAACCTTTTACCTGCATAAATTGAAATACAACTTGTGGAGAACGCACTGTATTAACAATCTTGGGTCTGAGGTTAGGTTAGCGGCAAGAGAGGAAGTAGAAGAAGATGAGCAGTACACACACACACACACACACACACACACACACACACACACACACACACACACACGCCTAAGTCTTAATTCACTGCAGGTTTCATTCGAGGAGCATGAGAGACACAGACTTAAATAAAAATATTTCAAACCGGCCCCAAATCCAGGCGGCAGGAGACATCCGATGCAAAGTTAAGCCAAGAAATTCCCCACTTTCCTTAAGGATGACCAAGGAACCCGGAAAGGAAGGTCCTTCTCCTAGCCAAGCAGTGGTCAGGAGCGAGCCCATAGATACAAGATCCTGCCACACTTCAGTGTTCTGTAGCCTTGGTTTCCAAGATCAGCGCTGTACCTCCTGACAAGGAGAGTAATTATACTAACAAGGGGCCTACTACCCACCTAACTACCTACTGATAGAGGGGTAGACGACCTTATTCACCCAATCACCAATAGAGAAGAGCACCTGTCTAACTACCTCATTAATGTTAGAAAGATATGAAAAATGATCCATCGAAGCAAATACAAGTTTAATGCACACAGTAGCACCCAAAACAGTTGACACAATACATACATCTAACTACGAGGCTGATACACAACATTTACACACACACACACACACACACACACACACACACACACACACACACACACACACACGACCTGTGTCAGAAATGACACCCGAGAAGGGAGTGTCATTCACAAGACACCATGACAAACCGGTTTGACCTGGGAAGAAGAAAAAAAAAGAAGAAGTTTTAACAAATAATTTCTCATCCAGTATTACAGATTCATCAAAAGCCCAACCAACCTATGGCATGATGTGGTGAACAGAGGCGAAACTTCGAAATACACAGATGGTAAGCGGAGACCAAGGATATATATCATCAATATGATCACAAATATTCTTTACTAAAGAAAATTAACTACAGGAATGGATTAAGGTGAGCTATGTACATGAGTATAAATGTGTATGTAAATGTGTGGAAGTCGAGAACATTATCTCCGAAAGCTAAAATGGGTATGTTTGAAGGATTAGTGGTTCCAACAATGTTGTATGGTTGCGAGGCGTGGGCTATGGATAGAGTTGTGCGCAGGAGGGTGGATGTGCTGGAAATGAGATGTTTGAGGACAATGTGTGGTGTGAGGTGGTTTGATCGAGTAAGTAACGTAAGGGTAAGAGAGATGTGTGGAAATAAAAAGAGCGTGGTTGAGAGAGCAGAAGAGGGTGTTTTGAAATGGTTTGGGCACATGGAGAGAATGAGTGAGGAAAGATTGACCAAGAGGATATATGTGTCGGAGGCGGAGGGAACGAGGAGAAGTGGGAGACCAAATTGGAGGTGGAAAGATGGAGTGAAAAAGATTTTGAGTGATCGGGGCCTGAACATGCAGGAGGGTGAAAGGCGGGCAAGGAATAGAGTGAATTGGATCGATGTGGTATACCGGGGTCGACGTGCTGTCAATGGATTGAATCAGGGCATGTGAAGCGTCTGGGGTAAACCATGGAAAGTTCTGTGGGGCCTGGATGTGGAAAGGGAGCTGTGGTTTCGGGCATTATTGCATGACAGCTAGAGACTGAGTGTGAACGAATGGGGCCCTTGTCTTTTCCTAGCGCTACCTCGCACACATGAGGGGGGAGGGGGATGTTATTCCATGTGTGGCGAGGTGGCGATGGGAATGAATAAAGGCAGACAGTGTGAATTGTGTGCATGTGTATATATGTATGTGTCTGTGTGTGTATATATATGTGTACATTGAGATATATGGGTATGTATATTTGCGTGTGTGGACGTGTATGTATATACATGTGTAGGGGGGTGGGTTGGGCCATTTCTTTCGTCTGTTTCCTTGCGCTACCTCGCAACCGCGGGAGACAGCGACAAAGCAAAATAAATATATATATATATATATATATATATATATATATATATATATATATATATATATATATATACATATATATTAGGGAAGAGCAGTGTGATTTCAGAAGTGGTACAGGATTTGGGTGGATGAGGAGTTTGCTTTGAAGAATGTATGTGAGAAATACTTATAAAAACAGATGGATTTGTATGAAGCATTTATGGATCTGGAGAAGGCACATGATAGGGTTAATAGAGATGCTTTGTGGAAGTGTTTTTTTAAGAGTATATGGTGTGGGAGGCAAGTTGCTAGAAGCAGTGAACAGTTTTTATCAAGGATTTACGGCATGTGTACGAATAGGAAGAAAGGAAAGTGATTGGTTCCAGTGAATGTCGGTTTGCGGCAGGGGTGTGTGATGTCTCCATGGTTGTTTAATTTGTTTAGGGATGAGGTGGTTAGGGAGGTGAATGCAAGAGTTTTGGAGAGAGGGGCAAGTATGCAGTCTTTTGTGGATGAGAGGGCTTGATAAATGATTCAGTTGTTGTTCGCTGATGATACAGCGATGGTGGCTGATTCGGGTTAGAAACTGCAGCAGAAGTCGGTAACTGAGTTTGGTAAAGTGTGTGAAAGAAGAAAGGTGAGAGTAAATGTGAATAAGAGCAAGGTTATTAGGTACAGTAGGGTTGAGGGACAAGTTAACTGAGAAGTAAGTTTGAATGGAGAAAAACTAGAGGAAGTGAAGTGTTTTAGATATCTGGGAGTGGATCTAGCAGCGGATGGAACCATGGAAGCGGAAGTAAGTCACAGGGTGCGGGAGGAGGCGAAGGTTCTAGGAGCGTTGAAGAATGTGTGGAGGGCGAGAACGTTATCTCGAAAAGCAAAAATGGGTATGTTTGAAGGAATAGTGGGTCCAACAATGTTGTATGGTTGCGAGGCGTGGGCTACAGATAGGGTTGTGCGGAGGAGGGTGGATGTGTCGGAAATGAAATGTTTGAGGACAATGTGTGGTGTGAAGTGGTTTGATCGAGTAAGTAATGAAAGGGTAAGAGAGATGTGTGGTAATAAAAATAGTGTAGTTGAGAGAGCAGCAACAGCAAGGACTCGAACCTGGGACATTTGGGTGGTAGTTGAAAACGCTTCAGCCTGACTGTTGTTATCTGTAAACAATTTAATATCTAAGCTAAATCAGATATCATTTGTCAAACCACTCCGCTAGTTTGTATTTCACTACCTCATACGTCTATACCTCAGTAGCGTTAGGAACTTTAGACATCTGAGATACAAAACCAATGTTCTACATTCATTTATGACTATTATGAAATGGATGGGGTCAAGGAGCTACCCTTGTGGTACACCACTCGGCACGTTCAACCCTTACGGGAGACTCTGTGCCTGGTTTAGTTCATTTATCCATGATGTACATGGCTCGTACCCTCTTACATGATGTACATGGCTCGTACCCTCTTACATGATGTACATGGCTCGTACCCTCTTACATGATGTACATGGCTCGTACTCTCTTACATGGGATTTCAATTAACACACGAGTCGCATACAATAATGCATCGAATACTTTTAGAAGGGCAAAGTATACTTTTGGGCCCCAGTTGTTACATATAACACTTATAAATGCTGATAAATGCAGGTCATAGGGGAGAAAGAATATTTCCCACGTATTCCCTGCGTGTCGCAGAAGGCGACTAAAAGGTGGAGGGAGCCGGGGGGCTGGAAATCCTCCCCTCCCGTTAATAATTTTCCAAAAGAAGGAACAGAAAAGTGGGCCTAGTGAGGACATTCCCTCTAAGGCTCAGTCCTCTGTTCTAATCGCTACCTCGCTAAAGCGGAAAATGGCGAATACGTATAAAAAAAAATGCTAATGAATTTTTTTTATGAAAAGATGTTTTGTTACAGAAGAGAATGTTCTTGTCAAACGTTATTTCGCGATCTTAATAATTTATGTTTTCCGTGAGGCTGAGCGGTTATCTTTCTGATATATATGGGCGAAGTTTGTTAAATTGTTTAGTCATAATAAGTTATCAGTTACCGCGTCACCTTGAAATTAGAAATTTTTTTGATTTACCATCTAGTTTTATAATATTATGGTCTTCACTTCCCCTTAACTCGTACAATATGATCACGGCTCTGTCGTTTGGCGAAGCCAAAATCGTGGATATATTTGTCTTTGGTTGATCTATTAATTACCCGGTCTAGAAAAATAGCATTCATCAATTTAATTAGGTAATTTCAGTCTTGATCAACTATCTACATTCCAGTTCACACTTGGAGTGTTAGACTCATAAAGCAATAACTCCCCCATGGTTAAGAGTACATCACATTTTCCTGTATCTTCCAAATGCGTAGGAAGTGTACATATGGCGCCCCCAAAAATCCAGTTTAATCTTATTTTTCGTCAATAGTATAAGTGAGAAGAGAATTTTTAAGTACGTATCAGCGTTAAGTTTGCCTAAATGCACCAAGGCTGCTTTCAACAAATCAAAACACCATCTTCTGTCTCGGATAATCACAATTTTGTGAATAGCTGGTGTCAGTCCAATGAGTAAATGTTTTAATAATCATGTTTAATCATATGTATCAGAGACTTCGATACAGTCTTTTCGGGTTTTCTGTAACAGCATATGATATCAGTTCATATAATTTGGAAATACTCATGTTATTTGTATTCATTAAGCTAATTTTTATTTGCGATTTACGAGGGTATAGATTTGAAATACTCGTGTTATTTGTGGATATTAAATTAATTCTTCTTCTTTGCGATTTACATGGGTCGTAGTATTTACATCTGTGTCCAATTTACATGAACAGCATTGATGTGTTTACATCATTACCATCAGGTAACTGTGGAAAATAGGAAGTTAGTTTAGAATCACCTGTTCTCTGATCTTATTTCAGGTATAGCCTTTCATGTTCCCTTCCTGCCTTGAGTCCCCATCCCAATCTCCCTTTTTTTTTTATCATCTTAAGTAACTCAAAGGTGCCTTACTTAAGGTACACCCACCTAACTGTGCCAAATGACCATACTCTCTCACCCACCAGCGGTCCCCATTGTGGCATATTCCATTGCCCGTTTTGAGGCGTCTGCCTGACCTGACCTGACCTGACATGACCTAACATGACCTGACCTGACCTAACATGACCTGACTTGACCTAACATGGCCTGACCTGACCTGACCTGACCTAACATGACCTGACCTGACCTAACATGACCTGACATAACCTAACATGACCTGACCTGACCTAACATGACCTAACATGACCTGACCTGTCTTCTATCATCCCGATTCCCTCTAGTGACCCGCCCATGCATTGGCTGCCTAACTACTTCATTCATATCAAAAAAAGATCCAAATATTTTCTTTATGACACATCAAAATCATCTTTCTTTCTTTCATACTATTCGCCATTTCCCGCATTAGCGAGGTAGCGTTAAGAACAGAGGACTGGGCCTTTGAGGGATTATCCTCACTTGGCCCCCTTCTCTGTTCCTTCTTTTGGAAAATTAAAAAAAAAAAAAAAAAAAAAAAAAAAAATGAGAGGGGAGGATTTCCAGCCACCCGCTCCCTTCCCTTTTAGTCGCCTTCTACGACACGCAGGGAATACGTGGGAAGTATTCTTTCTCCCCTATCCCCAGGGATAGGGGAGAATTACTCGACTAATTGGTGTAATGTTAGGCTTGGACCACAGATTCTTATTCAGCACGCTTGATAGCATCTATGCAGAAATTTCCAATAAAATCCATGATTTTAAAAAAATCTAGAAAATTGCATTTTGCTCAGATTTTCAAGGTCATTGATTACTTAACTACCATAAGGATTAATATATAAACAGAAATTTTCATTCAAATCCGAAGAACTTGAAAATCTGAGCACTGCACTTTGCTGAAATTTTCAAGTTTCTCAGACTTTAACTGCCATATTACCAACACTTGCATTCAAATTATCCATTACTATTACCCGATCTCTTGCATAAAAACTACCTTATTGTACAGAATATATTTTTGGGGGGTGGCATATTTTTTTCTCTTAGATATAATGGGATTACATTATTGCTATGCTTTGTTGCTTTTGGTAATATGTGGAGAACCTTTACCTGTTGTTACAATGGGAGGTATGTAACTTATAGAAGGGTGATGATCAAGTACTCTGTTCTGTCGATCAATTTACCAAAATTATGAACTATGTCAATACTCAGAGAGAATCTAATATCTGTTTTGGCTTTCTTTCCAAATAGCCACTGGGCATTATTATTACATTGGTATTACTGATATTTAGGGTCTTAATTCAACATTTTATTTTTTCTTCGCATAGACATTATGAACACCCGTATTTGTTTGCCTAGGTACTATGAAAGGAATGTTTGTCTCAAGATATGGATTGCAGGGCAGGCTAGCTTTGAGTTGATTCAGCAACTCAATGGAATTTACAAGCCACACATTGATGTGTGATTGTGTAAGCCTACTATGCAATGCTCAGCCCTTTAATCTTTTTTGTTAAAAATAAATATATTTTTTTAAAAAAGATACATGAGAAAGCATTATTTCCACATTAAGGTCAACAGTGTGGAAAAAGTATAAAGCTTACTAATAGGTTTCAACTCTTTAACAGCTTTATACTTCTAAAACTTGAAAAACATACTTTAAGACATCAAAATCATGTACAGACAATATTGACACGTAAGGTGATAACAATAGGGAAAAATAACTCAATATACTCAGTTGATAACAACAAGAAAAATAGAAGGAAACCAAAGAAGAAATGGATTTCCAGCAACAGAAGCAACAGTGAAAATTAGAAACATTATCAAACGGAAATAACAGGTGGCAAGTCCACTAACGAAATACACGACAAAAAAATAAAAAAAAACGAAAAACAAAATACGAAATAAGACCAGAGCAAGAAAATACACGAGGAAGAAAGAAAACGTAGAGATAGAAATAAGAAAGGTCAGCGGGGTAAGAAAACGTTGTAAGGTCGTAACGAGAAGGGAACCCCCAGTGTTGGAGGGAGGGAGGGAGGGAGGCAGGCGGAGCATCATGATGGTGTTGGAGGGCAGCTGTTGGAGAGAGATGCGACCCCTCGCCACTGCCCACAGTCACGGCAACAGCACACTTCCCCGCACGCAACCACCCTCACACTACCTTCTTTGTGGTCGAAATTACCACGGTGACAAAGAGTTCGCTGGGGGAATGGGGCAGAAAGGGCACCACCTCCACTTTTACTGGAGGAACAAGGAGGGCGTTGTGTCTGTCTGTCTGTCTCTCTGTCTGTGTGTGTGTCTGTCTGTCTGTCTGGGTGTCTGTCTCTCTGTTTGTCTGTGTGTGTGTGTGTGTGTGTGTGTGTGTGTGTGTGTGTGTGTGTGTGTGTGTGTGTGTGTGTGTGTGTCTGTCTGTCTGTCTGTGTGTCTGTCTGTCAGTCTATCTGTCTGTCTGTCAGTCTGTCTGTTAGTCTGTCTGTGTGTCTGTCTGTGTGTCTGTGTAGTGAGCGTTAACTGCCCCTGTGTACAAAGTAATGTAGGAATATGTGTGTGTGTACAGTGAGATGGGTGTAGTGAAGTGTACAACGTGGTGTACAGTGAGATGGGTGTAGTGAAGTGTACAACTTGGTGTACAGTGAGATGGGTGTAGTGAAGTGTACAACTTGGTGTACAGTGAGATGGGTGTGGCGAAGTGTACAACTTGGTGTACAGTGAGATGGGTGTGGCGAAGTGTACAACTTGGTGTACAGTGAGATGGGTGTAGTGAAGTGTACAACTTGGTATACAGTGAGATGGGTGTAGTGAAGTGTATGTCTTGGTGTACAGTGAGATGGGTGTAGTGAAGTGTATGTCTTGGTGTACAGTGAAATGGGTGTAGTGAATATCATTTCCATGCTAACAGAAAATGGAAAACGGAGTGTAGGAGTTGGGAACCACTGTACTGCGGTGAAAGAAACTGTAAGATCTAAAATAAAGTAGATGGGACATGGGTACACCTTCATGCTTAAATACAGACCAGAGGCTTTCCATGTTGACGATTTGCTGTGGCGAAAACACAAGCGGAACCAGAAGAGCCACCAGCCACGACTTACGCTACATCTTGCCTACATTTCAAGCTACGTGTAGCATGTATAATAGCCATTCCCTCAAAACCAGGACCACTTTACGATAGCCTTATTGTTCAAGTGAGGGGTTCTTCAAAACGATATGTGACCCCGAAACTCACTGAAACCCATGTGAATTACCATAGCATTCACAATGTTGCGCCACCAAACTACACACATACACACATATATTCACACTTTTCTTGGTCATCCACAATATATTTCAATCCTTTGGGGGGGCCCGGGGGGCCCCCCTTGGTCCACGGTCCTTCAGGCACAGATGTATCCCATTTTCGCACCACCGTCCACAGGATGAGTTGGAGAAGTGCACCTAAACACGATTTCGACTGACCTCCTCCCCACTTCCACATCAGAGCAGTGCACTACCCACTACCACATCAGAGCAGTGCACTACCCCCACTACCACATCAGAGCAGTGCACTACCCCCACTACCACATCAGAGCAGTGCACTACCCCCACTACCACATCAGAGCAGTGCACTACCCACTACCACATCATAGCAGTGCACTACCCACTACATCTAACGTCACCGCCATCAGCCAAGTCAGTACAGTGCTAAACCCCAGGCTCAAGAGGGCTCATAATACCAGTGTTCCCCGCGTATATTTGACCATTAATGTCTCATGCTACTGCAGCAGACATGACCTTCCTGTGTCATAAGTGGTGGAACAGCGCGAGGGTCGTAGCAACTGACGAAGGAATAGATAACGGGTGAGAGTGGGTGGGAGAGTGGGTGAGAGTGGATGAAAGAGTGGGTGAGAGCGGGGGAGAGTGGGTGAGAGCGGGGGAGAGTGGGTGGGGGAGGGTGAGAGTGGATGTGAGAGCGGGTGAGAGTGGATGGGGGATGGTGAGAGTGACTGAGAGCTGGTGAGAGTGAGTGAGAGCTGATGAGAGTGGATGGGAGCGGGTGAGAGTGGATGGGGGGCTGGTGAGAGTGGATGGGGAGCTGGTGAGAGTCGATGGGGGATGGTGAGAGTGGATGGGGGAGGGTGAGAGTGGATGGGGAAATGGTGAGAGTGGATGGGGAATGGTGAGAGTGGATGGGAGCTGATGAGAGTGAGTGAGAGCTGATGAGTGTTGAGTGAGAGCTCAAGAGAGTCAGTGAGAGCTGATGAGAGTGAGTGAGAGCTGGTGAGAATGAGTGAAAACTCATGAGAGTGAGTGAGAGCTGATGAGAGTGAGTGAGAGCTCATGAGAGTTGAGTGAGAGCTCATGAGAGTTGAGTGAGAGCTCATGAGAGTTGAGTGAGAGCTGGTGAGAGTTGGGTGAGGGAGAGAACGCTACACTTCGCGACGAGTCGCGTAAAACCTGACACACACGCACTCTCCCCCGCGACTCGCGAGTGGACACGGGGTTATGTCCACCTGTAGAAATAACCCCGTGTCCACTCGCGAGTGGGGAACTCCATCCCAGCTATGGCGAACCACCAACCAGGTAACTCATGTCTGCGCTGTGACCACTGCTGTTACGTGCTGCTGAGAGCGGGAGGAGGGTGGTTGCTGAGAGCGGGAGGAGGGTGGTTGCTGAGAGCGGGAGGAGGGTGGTTGCTGAGAGCGGGAGGAGGGGGTTTGCTGAGAGCGGGAGGAGGGGGGGGTCCTTGTGTTGTGGGCGTGACCAGGCAAAGGGGGGGGGGGAGGAGAAAAAGGGCCAGGGAGGGTTAAGGGTCTGATATACGAAGGGCTACGTAAGGGCAAGGGCCTGGCAGGGGGGTAGGGAAAGGGCGACAAAGTATGGATGAAGGAGAGACATGAGAAGGGCCATACCAGGCAAAGGGACTGAGTAAAGCAGACGCTAGGGCTAGGTAGGGCTAGGGTAGGGCTAGGTAAGGCGGGCCAAGGGTAGGGCTAGGTAGGGCTAGGTAAGGCGGGGCAAGGGTAGGGCTAGGTAGGGCTAGGTAAGGCGGGGCAAGGGTAGGGCTAGGTAAGGCGGGCCAAGGGTAGGGCTAGGTAAGGCGGGGCAAGGGTAGGGTTAGGTAAGGCGGGGCAAGGGTAGGGCTAGGTAAGGCGGGGCAAGGGTAGGGCTAGGTAGGGCTAGGTAAGGCAGGGCAAGGGTAGGGCTAGGTAGGGCTAGGTAAGGCGGGGCAAGGGTAGGGCTAGGTAGGGCTAGGTAAGGCGGGGCAAGGGTAGGGCTAGGTAGGGCTAGGTAAGGCGGGGCAAGGGTAGGGCTAGGTAGGGCTAGGTAAGGCGGGGCAAGGGTAGGGCTAGGGAGTGACCAGGTAGATGGGCCAGCGACCAAGTGCGCCGCTATCTTGGCCCAGTGACACCACCTGGTCAGCCGCTCGATGCACTACCGCTGTCACACCACCTGGTCAGCCGTTCGCTACACTACCGCTGTCACACCACCTGGTCAGCCGTACGCTACCCTACCGCTGTCACACCACCTGGTCAGCCATACGCTACCCTACCGCTGTCACACCACCTGGTCAGCCGTACGCTAACCTACCGCTGTCACACCACCTGGTCAGCCGTCCGCTACCCTACCGCTGTCACACCACCTGGTCAGCCGTACGCTACCCTACCGCTGTCACACCACCTGGTCAGCCGTCCGCTACCCTACCGCTGTCACACCACCTGGTCAGTCGTACGCTACCCTACCGCTGTCACACCACCTCGTCAGCCGCCCGCTAACCTACCGCTGTCACACTACCTGGTCAGCCGTACGCTACCCTACCGCTGTCACACCACCTGGTCAGCCGTACGCTACCCTACCGCTGTCACACCACCTGGTCAGCCGTACGCTACCCTACCGCTGTCACACCACCTGGTCAGCCGTACGCTACCCTACCGCTGTCACACCACCTGGTCAGTCGTACGCTACACTACCGCTGTCACACCACCTGGTCAGTCGTACGCTACACTACCGCTGTCACACCACCTGGTCAGCCGTACGCTACCCTACCGCTGTCACACCACCTGGTCAGCCGTACGCTACCCTACCGCTGCCACACCACCTGGTCAGCCGCCCGCTACCCTACTGCTGTCACACCACCTGGTCAGCCGTACGCTACCCTACCGCTGTCACACCACCTGGTCAGTCGTACGCTACACTACCGCTGTCACACCACCTGGTCAGCCGCCCGCTACCCTACCGCTGTCACACCACCTGGTCAGCCGTACGCTACCCTACCGCTGTCACACCACCTGGTCAGTCGTACGCTACCCTACCGCTGTCACACCACCTGGTCAGCCGTACGCTACCCTACCGCTGTCACACCACCTGGTCAGCCGTACGCTACCCTACCGCTGTCACACCACCTGGTCAGCCGTACGCTACCCTACCGCTGTCACACCACCTGGTCAGTCGTACGCTAACCTACCGCTGTCACACCACCTGGTCAGTCGTACGCTACCCTACCGCAGCCACACCACCTGGTCAGTCGTACGCTACCCTACCGCTGTCACACCACCTGGTCAGTCGTACGCTACCCTACCGCTGTCACACCACCTGGTCAGCCGCCCGATACACTACCGCTGTCACACCACCTGGTCAGCCGTACGCTAAACTACCGCTGCCACACCACCTGGTCAGCCGCCCGATACAATACCGCTGTCACACCACCTGGTCAGTCGTAGGCTACCCTACCGCTGTCACACCACCTGGTCAGTCGTACGCTAACCTACCGCTGTCACACCACCTGGTCAGCCGCCCGCTACCTTACCACTGTCACACCACCTGGTCAGCCGTACGCTACACTACCGCTGTCACACCACCTGGTCAGTCCGTACGCTACCCTACCGCTGTCACACCACCTGGTCAGCCGTACGCTAAACTACCGCTGCCACACCACCTGGTCAGCCGCCCGATACAATACCGCTGTCACACCACCTGGTCAGCCGTACGCTACCCTAGCGCTGTCACACCACCTGGTCAGCCGTACGCTACCCTACCGCTGTCACACCACCTGGTCAGCCGCCCGCTACACTAGCGCCATCATTCGTCCTTCCTACAAACTTCTGGTCGTATTGAATTCCTCAGTGATGGTGGACGCTGACAGGATCAGCGTGTGGGACAAGGAAGGTGGGAGATGTGGTGGTAGGTACCTACCACAAGGAGGAGGTAGGAGATGTGTGGTGGTAGGTACCTACCACAAGGAGGAGGGAGAGGTGTGCTGGTGGTAGGTACCTACCACAAGGAGGAGGAGGGAGATGTGTGGTGGTAGGTACCTACCACAAGGAGGAGAAGAGAGGTGTGCTGGGGTAGGTACCTACCACAAGGAGGTAGGAGATGTGCTGTGGTAGGTACGTACCACAAGGAGGAGGAGGGAGGTGTACTGTGGTAGGTACCTACCACAAGGAGGTAGATGTGTGGTGGTAGGTACCTACCACAAGAGCTTTGGAAAGATTATACTAATTGCTAACGGGAAACATAGTCCAATAATACATCATCATCATAATAATAATAATGATACAATGATTATCATAATTTTTTTTTCCATACTTGATGGCAGTTTCCTGCGTTAGTGAGGTAGCGCCAGAACGGACGAAGAAAGACCACGTCCACTCACATCCATTCTCTAGCTGTCATGTGTAATGCACCGAAACCACAGCTCCCTTTCCTCAACCAAGCCTCACAGACCTTCACTTACTCTAGTGCAGACCAAGTGACAGCACGTCGACCGCAGTAAACCACATCGTTCTAATTCACTCTATCCCGTGCATGCCTCTCACCCTCCTATATGTTCAGGTCCCGATCACTTGAAATTTTTTTTTCACTTCATCCTTTCCATCTCTAATTTGGTCTCTCTGTTCTTCTTGTCCCTTCACCTCCGACACATCTATCCTCTTTATCAACCTCTCCTCACTCATCCTCTCCAAACGTCCATGACAAACAGGAGAGGTTATGTGGTACAACAGGACCAACAGGAGAGGTTATGTGGTACAACAGGACCAACAGGAGGTTATGCAGCACAACAGGGACCAACAGGAGAGGTTATGCAGCACAACAGGGACAAACAGGAGAGGTTATGCGGCACAAGAACAACAGGAGAGGTTATGCGGCACAACAGGACCAACAGGAGAGGTTATGCGGCACAACAGGAACAACAGGAAAGGTTATGTGGTACAACAGGACCAACAGGAGAGGTTATGCGGCACAACAGGACCAACAGGAGGTTATGCGGCACAACAGGGACCAACAGGAGAGGTCATGCGGCACAACAGGACAAACAGGAGAGGTTATGGGGCACAACAGGACCAACAGGAGAGGTTATGCGGCACAACAGGGCCAACAGGAGAGGTTATGCGGCACAACAGGAACAACAGGAGAGGTTATGTGGTACAACAGGACCAACAGGAGAGGTTATGTGGTACAACAGGACCAACAGGAGAGGTTATGCGGCACAACAGGACCAACAGGAGGTTATGCAGCACAACAGGACCAAACATGAGAGGTTATGTGGTACAACAGGACCAACAGGAGAGGTTATGCGGCACAACAGGGCCAACAAGAGAGGTTATGCGGCACAACAGGACCAACAGGAGAGGCTATGCGGCACAACAGGGGACAAACAGGAGTGGCAGTATGGAAGCAACATGGCAACAGAAGCAGCAACAGTAAGTTGCACACCAGAGCGAACATGTTCGCTCGTTGAACAAGGACGAACATGTTCGCTCGCTGAACAAGGACGAACATGTTCGCTCGTTGAACAAGGACGAACATGTTCGCTCGTTGAACAAGGACGAACATGTTCGCTCGTTGAACAAGGACGAACATGTTCGCTCGTTGAACAAGGACGAACATGTTCGCTCGCTGAACAAGGACGAACATGTTCGCTCGTTGAACAAGGACGAACATGTTCGCTCGCTGAACAAGGACGAACATGTTCGCTCGCTGAACAAGGACAACATGTTCGCTCGTTGAACAAGGACGAACATGTTCGCTCGTTAAACAAGGACGAACATGTTCGCTCGTTGAACAAGGACGAACATGTTCGCTCGTTGAACAAGGACGAACATGTTCGCTCGCTGAACAAGGACGAGCATGTTCGCTCGTTGAACAAGGACGAACATGTTCGCTCGCTGAACAAGGACGAACATGTTCGCTCGCTGAACAAGGACGAACATGTTCGCTCGCTGAACAAGGACGAACATGTTCGCTCGCTGAACAAGGACGAACATGTTCGCTCGCTGAACAAGGACGAACATGTTCGCTCGTTGAACAAGGACGAACATGTTCGCTCGTTGAACAAGGACGAACATGTTCGCTCCCTCGCTCGCTGGTTCGCTCGCTCGAGAGGAATTTCATTTTAGTTTGTAAAAAGAAAAAAAAAATATATATGTACAGCTTTAATTATAATTTGCTGGGCTTAGAGATTAGTGGAAGAGAGAGAGAGAGAGAGAGAGAGAGAGAGAGAGAGAGAGAGAGAGAGAGAGAGAGAGAGAGAGAGAGAGAGAGAGAGAGAGAGAGAGAGATCTGTGAAATAAGAGTGGCCGGGAAAGGCAATGGAGGGGTTTCCTTTTATTTCCTTTTATGAAAGCTGGTGTCGCTCTTTGGGTTCCAACACACACACACGGGCCCTCCTCCATGACACGAACCATGTTTACATTTTGGGTCTGTGTGTGTGTGTGTGTGTGTGTGTGTGTGTGTGTGTGTGTGTGTGGGTGGCCAGGACTCTGGGCTGACCCGGGCACGAATAACACAGCTGACCTCCAGGTGTGACCCAGCCAGGAGCTGACCTCCAGCTCCGTCCACGGTAGAAACACTGGACTACATCTCTATGAGGTATGTGACGGACACACCGTCTCGTGAGCTGTGTGTGGGACCCATGTCCACACAGCTGACCTCCAGGGCTGACCCAGGCAGCAGCTGACCTCCAGCTCCGTCCATGGTAGAAACACTAGACTACATCTCTATGAGGTGTGTGTGACGGACACACCGTCTCGCGAGCTGTGTGTGGACCTGGGCCCCACACACAGCAATGGCGCTCATCCTAATCCAATACTTCTCTCTGTGTGTATCTAACCACCTCACCTACACAACTCAGTCGCCTCTACTTACCCAAGTATGAGAGAGAGGGAGAGAGTCACTCACTAAACCACACAACATTCCAGCAACGCACCATTTAGCCATGTTATATTAGCGTCAGGTCCAGACGCTAATGTGCCAAGCGAAAAAAAAAGGGAGGGAGGGGTTCATTTCCCACCACCAGTTGAGGAACTACTGTTATTAGAGAACAAGAGTTTTGAGAAGGTTACGACTGCGACAGAATCGCTCTTCCGTCACTCATGGTCCCCCTGATATACAGTAATATTCATTGGATGTATTTATCTGATGAATACATAAGGCCTTAAGTTACGCAAGATAAATGAAATGGACTGATGTTCACACAGTGCGTGTTATGTAATTACCTATTGGTAATTTCCTGTTTGTGCTGTACGAGGAGGGAGTTCTACACTGGGGGCGCCGCCCCATCTCTTGTGCTGTACGAGGAGGGAGATGTACACTCGTGGGGGGCGCCCCGTCTCTTGTACTGTACAGGGAGGGAGTTGAACACTGGTGGGGCATCATCTCTTGTACTGTACGGGGAGGGAGTTCTACACTGGGGGCGCCGCCCCGTCTCTTGTACTGTACGGGGAGGGAGTTGTACACTGGTGGGGCCCCATCTCTTGTACTGTACGGGGAGGGAGTTGTACACTGGAGGGGCCCCCATCTCTTGTACTGTACGTGGAGGGGGATGTACACAGGTGGGGCCCCATCTCTTGTACTGTACGTGGAGGGAGTTGTACATTCGTGGGGTCCCTATCTCTTGTACTGTACGTGGAGGGAGTTCTACATTCGTGGGGCCCCATCTCTTGTACTGTACGGGGAGGGAGTTGTACACTGGAGGGGCCCCATCTCTTGTACTGTACGGGGAGGGAGTTGTACACTGGTGGGGCCCCATCTCTTGTACTGTACGTGGAGGGAGTTGTACACTCGTGGGGTCCCTATCTCTTGAACACTGTTTACTATTATACAACTTCCTCAATCAGTGTAAGATGTCTGCATTGACCATGTCCTCAGTCATCTTACTGAGCCACCAGTGTGTGTGTGTCAGTGTGTGTGTGTCAGTGTGTGTGTGTGTGTGTGTGTGTGTGTCACTTCACCATCAGGGGGGAAACCATTCTATCTGTTCTTCGGGAAGGTTCTTAATGGTGTTACAACTGCCGGAGATCCAATTGGCTCGCCTGCCTTTCGGGGCGAACCACAGCCAATCAATCTTGAATGGTTAAGAGTATCTTAAATCAGGTCCTCTCGCGACGTACCATTGTCTTGCCCCGAAGGGCCACAGTCCTACTTACCTTATCTCACACATGGACTCTATGACTAATGAGATATTCTGCAGTAGAGATATCCTAACAAGCAATTGAGCCATCGCCCCTCGACCTATCGCGTCTCTCGCGCTAGTTCAGGTCATTTAAGGTCAAATGGTTCACGTATACCAGCAACTACACGTTAAACCATTGTTATCTAACTCGCCATTTGTGATCATCTTGTGGCTCTCCATCGTCATCAAAACTATCGAGGGGTTACATGGAACTCCGTCTGTCGTTCGCTGGGGTTCTGGGTAATGGGTGAGGTTCTGGGAGGTTGTGTCCCAGGACACCTTTATTGGTGTCACTATACAGTGTACAATTCCTTTATCGAACACTATACAGTGTAGAATTCCTTTACTGAACACTATACAGTGTAGAATTCCTTTACTGAACACTATACAGTGTAGAATTCCTTTACTGAACACTATACGGTGTAGAATTCCTTTAGTGAACACTATACAGTGTAGAATTCCTTTACTGAACACCATACAGTGTAGAATTCCTTTAGCGAACACTATACAGTGTAGAATTCCTTTACTGAACACCATACAGTGTAGAATTCCTTTAGCGAACACTATACAGTGTAGAATTCCTTTACTGAACACTATACAGAGTAGAATTCCTTTACTGAACACTATACAGTGTAGAATTCCTTTACTGAACACTATACAGTGTAGAATTCCTTTACTGAACACTATACAGTGTAGAATTCCTTTACTGAACACTATACAGTGTAGAATTCCTTTACTGAACACCATACAGTGTAGAATTCCTTTTGCGAACACTATACAGTGTAGAATTCCTTTACTGAACACTATACAGTGTAGAATTCCTTTACTGAACACTATACAGTGTAGAATTCCTTTAGCGAACACTATACAGTGTAGAATTCCTTTACTGAACACTATACAGTGTAGAATTCCTTTAGCGAACACTATAGAGTGTAGAATTCCTTTAGCGAACACTATACAGTGTAGAATTCCTTTAGCGAACACTATACAGTGTAGAATTCCTTTAGCGAACACTATACAGTGTAGAATTCCTTTAGCGAACACTATACAGTGTAGAATTCCTTTACTGAACACTATACAGTGTAGAATTCCTTTAGCGAACACTATAGAGTGTAGAATTCCTTTACTGAACACCATACAGTGTAGAATTCCTTTAGCGAACACTATACAGTGTAGAATTCCTTTACTGAACACTATACAGTGTAGAATTCCTTTAGCGAACACTATACAGTGTAGAATTCCTTTAGCGAACACTATAGAGTGTAGAATTCCTTTAGCGAACACTATACAGTGTAGAATTCCTTTAGCGAACACTATAGAGTGTAGAATTCCTTTAGCGAACACACCTGATTCATTGTAGTGTTTTACGTCCCCAAGCATTATAATAACCAACCTCACCTAGCATTATCCTAACCAACCTCACCTAGCATTATAATAACCAACCTCACCTAGCATTATAATAACCAACCTCACCTAGCATTATCCTAACCAACCTCACCTAGCATTATCCTAACCAACCTCACCTAGCATTATAATAACCAACCTCACCTAGCATTATAATAACCAACCTCACCTAGCATTATAATAACCAACCTCACCTAGCATTATAATAACCAACCTCACCTAGCATTATAATAACCAACCTCACCTAGCATTATAATAACCAACCTCACCTAGCATTATAATAACCAACCTCACCTAGCATTATGATAACCAACCTCACCTAGCAGTATAATAACCAACCTCACCTAGCATTATGATAACCAACCTCACCTAGCATTATAATAACCAACCTCACCTAGCATTATAATAACCAACCTCACCTAGCATTATAATAACCAACCTCACCTAGCATTATAATAACCAACCTCCCTTAGCATTATAATAACCAACCTCACCTAGCATTATAATAACCAACCTCACCTAGCATTATAATAACCAACCTCACCTAGCATTATAATAACCAACCTCACCTAGCATTATAATAACCAACCTCACCTAGCATTATAATAACCAACCTCACCTAGCATTATAATAACCAACCTCCCTTAGCATTATAATAACCAACCTCACCTAGCATTATAATAACCAACCTCACCTAGCATTATAATAACCAACCTCACCTAGTATTATAATAACCAACCTCACCTAGCAGTATAATAACCAACCTCACCTAGCATTATAATAACCAACCTCACCTTAGCATTATAATGACAACGAGGGAGACGATATATTTTAAAAGATATTCATTGTTTTCACTGTTCCCAAACACTATTTGTTTACTCTAATAAAACACGATTCGGTTAGACAAAAGAACAAATACGTACTTTCATAATAATGTTCATATATCCCATGTTGGTACATTCATCTGTACAAAGTATAGTGTTCTATTTGTTTTCCCAAAATACAGCATATATGACGTAGGTACTTTTACATCTATAACCATGGAAGGTTATACTGACACATCTACAACCATGGAAGGTTATACTGACACATCTTTAACCATGGAAGGTTATACTGACACATCTACAACCATGGAAGGTTATACTGACACATCTACAACCATGGAAGGTTATACTGACACATCTACAACCATGGAAGGTTATACTGACACATCTACAACCATGGAAGGTTATACACTCACATCTACAACCATGGTAGGGTTATACTGACACATCTACAACCATGGAAGGTTATACTGACACATCTACAACCATGGAAGGTTATACTGACACATCTACAACCATGGAAGGTTATACTGACACATCTACAACCATGGAAGGTTATACTGACACATGTACAACCATGGAAGGTTATACTGACACATCTACAACCATGGTAGGGTTATACTGACACATCTACAACCATGGAAGGTTATACACTCACATCTACAACCATGGTAGGGTTATACTGACACATCTACAACCATGGAAGGTTATACTGACACATCTACAACCATGGAAGGTTATACTGACACATCTACAACCATGGAAGGTTATACTGACACATCTACAACCATGGAAGGTTATACTGACACATGTACAACCATGGAAGGTTATACTGACACATCTACAACCATGGTAGGGTTATACTGACACATCTACAACCATGAAAGGTTATACTGACACATCTACAACCATTGGAATTTATACAGTCACATCTACAACCATGGAAGGTTATACTGACACATCTACAACCATGGAAGGTTATACTGACACATCTACAACCATGGGAGGTTATACTGACACATATACAACCATGGAAGGTTATACACTCACATCTACAACCATGGAAGGTTATACTGACACATCTACAACCATGGAAGGTTATACTGACACATATACAACCATGGAAGGTTATACTGACACATCTACAACCATGGAAGGTTATACTGACACATCTACAACCATGGAAGGTTATAGACTCACATCTACAACCACGGAAGGTTATACTGTCCAAAGAAAACGGATTCTTAAAAGATAACTTTATTTTTTCCATATCATTTGAAATGCC
Organism: Panulirus ornatus; assembly: GCF_036320965.1. Classification (NCBI taxonomy): domain Eukaryota; kingdom Metazoa; phylum Arthropoda; class Malacostraca; order Decapoda; family Palinuridae; genus Panulirus; species Panulirus ornatus. Next base: position 2,300,180 of record NC_092274.1, read on the forward strand.
ACATGAACGAAAACATTTTGGTTTGGTGAGGTTATACGAAAGACCATTGCGAAATATGAGGGAGGTTTCGTTGGAGATCAATGACAACTGGGATGATGGGAAGAGTTTTAGTAACATGTACAATATCCGAGAAAGATGGTCTTAGAAACTGGATGGTGGGGTTATTACTGGCCAGTGTGTGTGTGTGAGTGTGTGTGTGTGTGTGTGTATGTGTGTGTGTGCAGCTGAGTTGGCTGCCTATAACCCAGATGTTCTGTGCACCACAATGAGAGTGTGTTGTGGAAGTGTTGTGTGTAGCATGTTGTGTGTGGTGGGAGGGGGGGGGAGGTGTTATGGAAATGTTGTATCTGAAAAGGTTGAAAGTTGTGGTGCGTAGCTTAACTTACTGCAAGACGCCAGTAATAACTGGAGAAAATGCGGTTGTGTGAGGGCTGGGGTTGTGTGAGCGCTGGGGTTATGTGAAGGCTGGGGTTGTGTGAGCGCTGGGGTTGTGTGAGCGCTGGGGTTGTGTGAGCGCTGGGGTTGTGTGAGGGCTGGGGTTGTGTGAGCGCTGGGGTTGTGTGAGCGCTGGGGTTGTGTGAGCGCTGGGGTTGTGTGAAGGCTGGGGTTGTGTGAGCGCTGGGGTTGTGTGAAGGTTGGGGTTGTGTGAGGGCTGAGGTTGTGTCAGCGCTGGGGTTGTGTGAAGGCTGGGGTTGTGTGAAGGCTGGGGTTGTGTGAGGGCTGGGGTTGTGTCACGGCTGGGGTAGTGTGAGTGCTGGGGTTGTGTGAGCGCTGGGGTTGTGTGAGCGCTGGCATTGTGTCAGCGCTGGGGTCGAATCCACACCCATGTCTCCGGGATATACAAGAATTCCACAAATAATATCTGGCTCATTTTACGGCGAAGAGAATCATATTTACTATTTACGTGTTGTTGAGGGTAGACAGCTTCATCCCACCTCACACCTGTTGTGAGCCTCTGTGGCTGCACACATGTACTGTACATCTGTCGTGCAACTGCAAGCATGACCCCTTCGTGCATGTACCGACCCCATTCTGTGCGAGTTATACAGGCGTCATACATGTTCTATACACACACCCTCCCGAGTGGCATACAGTCATCATACACGTAGGGTCCATACATCCTCATATCATCCTCCACTGTCACTAATACAAATACACAATGCCTTTTCCAGCATACACAACACAGGGTAGGCACTTCTCAAAGGAGTATATACACACACTCGATCCACATTCATTGGTGTAATACGCAAGTATAAACACGTCTTTGACATGTACCATCAAGCAGACTTTTACGATTTATAGTTTCTATACCACACATACCGACGCCCTCTGTCCTTGGCACCGAGTTCACACACACACACCACTACATTCTTAAGCCATTCCTACGACAGTACACCTTCGCTACGGGTTCTTCGAAGTGGTGTACTAACACCCCCAGCACGCCATACACACACTCACAACCACTGGATAGGATCTCGCGGCAAAGACAACCTGGAAATAGGCATAAGTTTCCCGTAATGACTCGTATGACATAACTCAACCCGAGGAGGGGAAGAAGGAAGAGGGAGGGAGGGAGGTGGTCGGGTGAAAGCAGTGTAATTTGGGAGGAGAGGCACAACGTCTTTCTAAAACGATGCTGGAGGAGGAGAGGAGCAGAGGAGGAGGAGGGTATTACCTGGAGACAGTCTCCTTTCACGGCATCTCTTTACGCTAGCTTGGGTAATACACTTTGTCCTTCACCGAGGGAGGGGGAGAAGGGCGTAGAGAGAGAGAGACAGAGTGAAGATGGGGGGGATACGGGACGATGGGCGAGAGGAGTAACCTAAATTACATAACTGTGGGAGACTCGGGTACTTACACCCAGGGAGAAAGTGTACGTTACAGAGGTAGTGCGAGGGAGATGATACAGGAGATACAGAGATTGAGAGACAGGGAGATGGGATGGGTTTGCAAGGTGCGAAAGAGAACAAGGAGATGTCTGTGTTCAGAGAGGTTTGCCTTGTGGGGGGAGTGACATGTGAGGCAAAGTGATTATCATAAATGGAGGTAAACAACTCTGAGCTTACAGATGGCTCAATGTACAAGCTGGAGAAAGCTTGTGGGGAGGTGGTGGTGTACGTAAGATGGTTTACATGTTGAAGGTAAATGGGCAGGGTGAGGTCAGTTAAAGAGAAAAGCTTTCCATGGGTTAGGTTCGTTTGTCAGTATGAGGTATATTGAGGGTTGGGTAGGGAGGCTGATCTCAAACAAGAGAGTGACTGAAGCAGATAACAAGCATTTCAGCCACCAGAATGGATGAATATAAGATGGGGGGGTTGTTACACAATCGTCATTGACCTAGGTGGATGAGTCGGATGATAAGGTGGTTGAGCAAGTGAAGGGATGTCCCACATATGTAAGGAAAGAGGTACAAAAAAAAAAGGAAGCTATTCTGTTACAACAGTCTGGAAAACTGTATGAATAACAACTACAACTTTCTCCCGAGTAGACACACGTCATGAGCAGTTATGATGCGCGCAGACACAAGTCACACACACCATGTCTCCTACACTCGCATGTACGGATGTCACCCACGGCAGGAAGGACAGAGACGTAAACCCGAATCATGAACACCTCACCTGGTCTTCATCCTCATCCACCACATACCAGGAAAGAGAGCAGAAAATTGCATGCAAAATCAACCCTCCTTCTTGGACACACTGGTCCAGGTACACACTAGTCTACGAACACAGTGGTCCAAGAACACACGGGTCCAGGAAGACACTAGTCCAGGAAGACACGGGTCCAGGAACACACTGGTCCGGAATCACACTGGTCCAAGAACACACTGGTCCAGGAACACACTGGTCCAAGAACACATTGGTCCAAGAAGACACTGGTCCAGGAACACTAACTCGCTCCAATTTTCACTTGGGCCTCATCCGATGCCTCACAGACAAACCACTTCACCAAACCCCTCGCCAATGTCACATCCTCACCCTAACGTTATCTCGTCTCCCCACTGCAAGCCTGTATCTTATATACTATAAACAAAAGCATCCTTCCACTAAATGCTAATTATTCAATAACGGTAAACAGAAGCCGCAATGATAGAGCCATTTAATGTTTATGTAAAAGCTTTTACCACGTACTTTGTATAAACATACCGTCTCTTGGACGGCCTCCTTCTGGTAATGCACCATTAATGTCTCCCAGGCAAGTGCCTTATCCTCAGCTTCTTAGGCCAATTTCTCACATGTTCCGCCACATCACAGAGGGTGGCTTGCCCGTTCCCAACATTCTTACAGCATATTATTATCGTAAGTATCAACCAATGATGTTCCATCTGAACGTTCGCTCTTGTGTTTCTCGCCCATTGTTCCTCCAAAATCTGGGATGTCTTTCATGATACATTGGTTTGGGAATAGGTTTTATTTCTATCTATACCTGATCGCCGTTTCCCATGTCTGCGAGGTAGTGTCAGGAAATAGACACAAAGGCCACATTCGTGGTCATGTGTAACGCATCGAAATCACAGTTTCCTATCCAAATCCAGACCCCAGAAACCTTTCCATGGTTTACCCCAGACGTTCCACATGCCCTGGTACAGTCCATTGACAGCACGTCGATCCCGGTATACCACATCGTTCCAATTCACTCTTCCTTGCACGCCTCTCACCCTTTTGTATGTTCAGGCCCCGATCGCTCAATATCTTCTTCACTCCATCCTATCACCTCCAATTTGGTCTCCCGCTTCTCCTTCCTCCCTCCACCTCTGACACATATATCCTCTTTCTCTACCTTTCCTCATTCATTCTCTCCATATGTCCAAACTATTTCAACACATCCTCTTCTGCTTATTACACGAAAGTGCACTTGAGAACTTATCGTGTTTCATTTTCCCCGTGGACCCATAGGAATATATATAAATATATATATATATATATATATATATATATATATATATATATATATATATATATATATATATTTATAGTGTGTGTGTGTGTAATTACCCATTTGCACAGCGCAGGGAAAGTTATTCACTGGTGAGTGGCCCCATCTCTTGTGTTTACACAAATGTGCATGACTGTAGCTTAATTACGAAGGCATAATTTCGTTCTCACATTGCTATGTGAACAGATTGGAGAACATTTTGGCCTTCGAAACTGAATGTCAGGAATGCATCGCATTCCAGGGCGAGGGAGTGGTGTTCTCGCACTTAGCTTCTAACACGGCTGGACGTACCCAGAACCCCAACCTACAACCTTACCTCCCACCACCATGACTACAACAACGACTACCACCTCTACAACCATCCACCTGAAACCCCCACCACCCACAACAACAACTCTACAACCACAAATATCCCCACCGTTACTCACAACATCCTCCAGTATTATCCATCCCTATCATCCCCACCACAACCCCATCATCCCCACCACAATCCCCATCATCCCCACCACAATACCCACCACTAACAACCCCCACTTTCATCATCCCCACACGAACATAACACCGCCATCCCCCCACAACTCCTCACAACCACCTTATCACCACCACCTCAAACAATCATACCCTCCTCCACCAAACTAACAACCCTCCCTCACCACCACCACCACCACCACACTAACAACCCTCCACCACCACCACCACCTGGTCACCTGAACATGACTATGTGGTTGTGGAGGCCACCTGAGTAGGACTATGGGGTTGTGGAGGTCACCTAGGTATGAGTATGTGGTTGTGGAGGTCACCTAGGTATGAGTATGTGGTTGTGGAGGTCACCTAGGTATGAGTAAGTGGTTGTGGAGGTCACCTAGGTATGAGTATGTGGTTGTGGAGGTCACCTAGGTATGAGTACGTGGTTGTGGAGGTCACCTAGGTATGAGTACGTGGTTGTAGAGGTCACCTAGGTATGAGTATGTGGTTGTGGAGGTCACAAGGAGTGAGAGGGAGGTAAAAAAAGGACGAAAAGAGGGAAATATACTCCTGGCAACACCGTCGTAAAGCAGAAAAAAAAAAAGGGTGAGTGATGTAGAACCTTGTATGACCTGCAGAGGGAAAAGGGCCATGCCTTGAGCGCCACCAGAAGCAGGGAGGAAAGGGAGCGAGATGGCTTCGATAAAGAATGGGAAATAAGTGAAGGGGATCTTAAGAGAGAGATAAAGAATGGGGAAATAAGTGAAGGGGATCTTAAGAGAGAGATAAAGAATGGGGAAATAAGTGAAGGGATCTTAAGAGAGAGATAAAGAATGGGGAAATAAGTGATGGGATCTTAAGAGAGAGATAAAGAATGGGGAAATAAGTGAAGGGAAATAAGTGAAGGGATCTTAAGAGAGAGATAAAGAATGGGGAAATAAGTGAAGGGATCTTAAGAGAGAGATAAAGAATGGGAAATAAGTGAAGGGATCTTAAGAGAGATACACACAGGACAGAAGATATTAAAGAAACGGGTGAAAGAGACGATAAGACACGAGATAAATGAACACGAACTGCGAGATAAAAGCACCATACACATTCCGTGACACATCTTCCTCCACACCAGCAGCACGTCAACTTAGGAAGGTCTATGTGATGAGTGGAGTCTTACAGTTGATTTATCCAGGGTGGACGATTCTACCAGGCCACCATGATGAACAGTTTCCCTTACCCACCTCATCCCACCACTCAACCATCGTCCATTCAACTTGATTAACCAAAGTATACCTTTGCTGACCATGGAAATCTGCTGGTACAGTTAAGAGGCCGTCTTTTGTGTGTCTCTCGCTTCCTGGGAAAACGGAGAAAGTTGTCGTGTCTTGTAAAACACACTACTGAACTTTCGTGGGTAGGATGAAGTTTTATGTCAGCCATACCAAGAAACTCCCCAACCCCCCCCCAAAAAAAACACTGGCAAAGCAATACGGAGGAAGGCAAGTAACATGTAGAGAGGGAGGGAGAGGGGCGCTGCTGGGAAAGTCTAGAGATGCAAGAAAAGAGAAGATCAGGATTACTTGCAGAGAGACATATGAGAAGAAGAGATGATCAGAAATAAAGAAAGACAGAGACGAAGAGAAAGGACAGACGAGGAGATAACATACAGATGATAAGAGCAGAATTAGAGAGAGAGTTAGAGAATATGATAACAGGAAGAAGAGAAAGATATAAAACGGGAAGGCACGAAGAGGTAACATGCAGATGATAAGAGCAGAATGAGAGAGGGAGAGAGAGAGAGAGAGAGAGAGAGAGAGAGAGAGAGAGAGAGAGAGAGAGAGAGAGAGAGAGAGAGAGAGAGAGAGAGTATGACACAGGGAAGAAGAGAAACATAAGAAAAGGGAAAACGCGAGAAACACACAAGAAACAAGAACAATGGGAGGAAAAATTGGGAGAAGATACGAAGACCAGTAGGCCGAGGGAAGGAAAACGGGAAAGGGAGAGTTGCCAAAAAAAGAAAACGGGGAGGAAGGGGAGGAACGCCAAAAAATATGTGAGAAAGACAGTCATAAGAAACACATGGACAAGACCAACAGAGAAGGCGAGGGCCGGGAGAGGAGAGGGAAGGGAGAGGGTGAGTGCTGGGAGAGGAGGAGGAGGAGGAGCAGGGAGATGGCGAGTGCTGGGAGAGTTAGGGCAAGAAAAAGAGCGAGTGTTGGTGGGAGAGTTAGAGCAGGGAGAGGCGGGGGGGGGGGGGGGGGACACCACCAGCCACCCAACTACCTACCCGGGCCTTAACACTCACTTGTCATGCACCCTCATCAGCTCTCCCTACCATAGTGGCAGTCTCTGGCCTCCCGTAGTGGCTCTATCCCTACTCTTTCTGGCTCATCTCCCTTCTACCATCAGATCCTAATCTCTTCTAATTAGCTATTCACCCTCGTGTTCCTCTCCAGTGGCAGTTCCTCTCCTTTACTAACTACGATACACTTTGGGTGGCTCCCTTTCAAACGGTAATTACCCTCTTCCACCCATGACTACTTAACCTCTTGGCTCCCTTCCACCTTCCCTGGGTGAGAACTCTTTTGAGTTGATCACCTGGATGGGAGAGAAGCTACACCAGTTGAACTGGAGAACACAAGAACGCTGGCCTTCAACTTGAGAACTCTTTTGAGTTGATCACCTGGATGCAAGAGAAGCTACACCAGTTGAACTGGAGAACACAAGAACGCTGGCCTCCAACTAAGGACAATGAATGGAAGTCAAGATAATCATTCAAGGGCTGTTGCACACGGAGGTGCTCCTCATATGTGCATTGTGCCTACAAGGCAGGGCGACCACATCACAAGAAGGAAAGTTCACTCCACTCCACCACCACAAGGATCTCGACGGTAGTAATCCTAGCTTCATCATAGTCAAAATCATGGTTCTCGTAACTCAATATTTGGCCGATGGAGGAGGGGGGTCATTCACGAGAGGAGAAGATGGGGGGTCAATAAGCAGACGGGGGGGGGGGGGAAACAGATTCGAGGCTCACACTCTTTGGCTCACAGTCTTCCAACTTGCGTCTACAGAATGGACATACGTGACACCTGTCTTTGGAGGCCCTTCAACTCTTACAAGACCTTCCTACAATTCTACTACCTCTTGATGTCCTCTCACATTTCTTGTAGTTCATTTGCATAATAATCGGAATCTATGGTAACATCTGTATCCCAGAAAACGAGCGCCATGGCTTTTTTTCCTTTGGGAAAAGTGGATTCAACATCTTGAGAGTCAGAGACCGTGGTGTTTTTCCTGCCTTTTTCCTCCACCCCGGTTAAATTGGAGGGGGGTGTCAAAATTGTGGTGCTCCGTTGTTCTATCCCTCCGTTGCAATATGACAGAAAACTTCTTTGATATATTATGAAGTTCCTCAACTTCTGTGCTGATCCCTTTCTGACACCGTTTCCCATTTGCTAAAGAACTTCCCTATGTTCAAATGGGTAAGGAAAAATCTTTCCATTTGATGTACTGTTTGGTGTTCCATCGCCCACATGGAAATTAACCCGACCGATTCTCGCCTCTCCTAGTACATGGGGGCTTCGCCATCAATTGTCTGCACCAGGTCAACATGCATTACTGCGTGCGTGCGTGTGTGTGTGTGTAAGTGTGTGTAGTACACACCTAACCCACAAACGGGTCGGGGCACACATTCAAAAGCCATGTTAACAGACAGACGGGGGTTAGGGGGGGACACACACACAGACATAAACAATGTTAACACACAGACAGACGGGGGTTGGAGCAGACAACCAAACCTGTGTTAACAACAATAACAAAGTTACTAACATGGTTAGTATATCAATTGCAAGCCAGTTACGTCCCTCCTTTGAGAATGAACACAACATTGGATAATGCTCTACACCCGTCTCCCAAACTATGGCTCTAGGCAACAGCTTACGCAGTACAACAGTCTTTATATATATATATATATATATATATATATATATATATATATATATATATATATATATATATATATATATATATATATATATATATTGGAAAGGATCACAATTTTGCGCGTGATCAAGATATTCCTCTGAGTCCACGGGGAAAATGAAACACGATAAGTTCCCAAGTGCACTTTCGTGTCATAATCACATCATCAGGGAGACACAAGAGAGAAATATAAGTCAATTAATATACATCGAAGAGACGAAGCTAGGACGCCATTTGGTAAACATGCGATTTTCCAAGACATACAACGAGCGTTCATAAACTTATCATTTTACAAACTTTATCAACAATAAAGTTATCTAATTTGTATAGACCATCACTAATATTAAGATTATAATTCTTTGTGCATTTCATAATAGATGATTCAATGATATTTCTCGTGGCAATAGAGTTTAGAGTTAATAACTGAGATGGCGTTACTCCAGTCAATACAATGGTCATAGTTTTTAACGTGATCAAACAAGGCATTTGATTCTTGCCCCGTTCTTATACTAAGTTGCTTAAGTCTAACAGAAAGATCCTTACCAGTCTGCCCAACACACACACACACACACACACACACACACACACACACACACACACACACACACACACATATATATATATATATATATATATATATATATATATATATATATATATATATATATATATATATATATAATGTATACATATATATTCTTTTAAGGAGGGCGGTAATATCCACCGCGAGAGGTTATTACAACATACAATGTTGTGTGTGTGTGTGTGTGTGTGTGTGTGTGTGTGTGTGTGTGTGTGTGTGTGTGTGTGTGTGTGTGTGTGTGTGTGTCTGGAAAATTTACCAAAATTCAAATACAAAGATGACACAGAAGCGTTGCCAGCTGGACGTGCTCTGGAACACCCGAAGGGGAGGTCATGTGCCATCTACATCAGTAATACAAGATGGTCTACATCAGTAATACAAGATGGTCTACATCAGTAAGACAAGATGGTCTACATCAGTAATACAAGATGGTCTACATCAGTAACACAAGATGGTCTACACAGATGTGTTTCTCTGTGACCAAGTGTTCTATCTCTCCTCTCATTACATACAACGTCATGTAGACGTAATTACAATTACTGCAGGCGACTCTTGTCATGTAGACGTAATTACAATTACTGCAGGCAACTCTTGTCATGTAGACGTAATTACAATTACTGCAGGCGACTCTTGTCATGTAGACGTAATTACAATTACTGCAGGCGACTCTTGTCATGTAGACGTAATTACAATTACTGCAGGCGACTCTTGTCCTAAATTGTACAAAATTATTTATGTACTTCATAATGTAATGGTCGAGACGCGTTAGTATAACTCCATGTACAGGTATTCAACAGCATTCAAATTTTCATCATATTAATCCAGTGCTTACAAAAGTAATTTCGTAATAAAATATATATACTTTAATAGATTAATCAAAATCCCATTTGAGGTAAATAACAAACCCCTTCTTATGTTTATAAATAATATTAATAAGATGAACTGTGGTGGATCTTCCACCCTGTACATCCACCACCCACACCAGCCTCCACACCCAACACCCACACCAGCCTCCACACCCACCACCCACACTAGTGTTCCACCTTGTACATCCACCATCCACACCAGCCTCCACATCCACCACCCACACCAGCCTCCACACCCACCACCCACACCAGCCTCCACATCCACAACCCACACCAGCCTCCACACCCACCACCCACACTAGTGTTCACACCCACCGCCCACACCAATGTTCACACACACACACACACACCACCCACAACACTACCTCCACACCCACCACCCACAACACTACCTTTTTATATTCTTAAGTAAACAAGGCCATTATCTGTCAGCCAAATAGACCAGTATTATTTCGTACCTAAACTGTGGGGCGTGAGTTAAGTCTAAACGTTCAAACTCTGCAGAATAGCAAGAATTTTGGTTAGGAATAGTAAAATAACAGGTTTGATTCAGCAATCATTTGATATCTTGGGAAATCACATGAAATACGATTGAATAACAAAAGGGATGTGATCTCACATGAAGCTAAGTGACCCTGTGATACAATGTTTATTGTGGGCTAGTCCACAACAACATGGACACAACCTGTGAGTGTGAGAGCCAGTCACCACAACATGGACACAACCTGTGAGTGTGTGAGCCAGTCATTACAACATGGACACAACCTGTGAGTGTGTGAGCCAGTCATCACAACACAGACACAACCTGTGAGTGTGTGAGAGCCAGTCACCACAACATGGACACAACCTGTGAGTGTGTGTCAGCCAGTCATCACAACACAGACACAACCTACGAGTGTGTGTGAGCCAGTCATCACAACATGGATACAACCTGTGAGTGTGTGACCCAGTCACCACAACATGGATACAACCTGTGAGTGTGTGACCCAGTCACCACAACATGGACACAACCTGTGAGTGTGTGAGCCAGTCATCACTACACTAACACACCTATGAGTGTGTGAGAACACCACCAACATGGACACAACCTGTGAGTGTGTGAACCAGTCACCACAACATGAACACAACCCATTACAACCCCTCTCTTACTGACCAGGGTTGTGGATCGTTGAAGGCACTAGGCCTGATGGACGGGGATGCTGGGGTATTTTCACTTCAAAGGAATTTCATCAAAATTTCCATCTTCAGTCTCTCCTGCATGAAGAATCGTCAAAATAAATCATTCCTAAGTTAATTTTCATTTCTAAGTTACTTCAACGTTTTAGATCTTTCTTTTCTTAATGTCTGTCTTCTGGGTTTAACTCGTCAGGTAAAAGGCAGTTTTAATCATTTTCTGTTGCTTGGATTCTTGCTGCAAATTTCTGATGGGTTTAATGAAGATCACATGGGGAAATGCGAGAGTGGGAGGGAAGGGAGAGGGATAATGTCAGGGAGAGAGGGATGGTATGGTGAGAGGGGAGGGAGATGTATGGTGATGGTGAGGGGGTGGTATGTCGAGAGGGGAGGGAAATGTATGGTGTTGGACGCCAATGCACAAGGGGTCAGGGTGAGGAGCATATCAGGGAGGGGTGGAGTGTGCATGAGGGAGGAGTGGAGGATGAAGAGAGTGATGGACGAGGGAAGAAGGGAGCGACAGAGAGGGTGATGGGGGAGGGAGGAGACAAGTAGGAAAGGAAGGGTTCCCGTAGTGTGCAATGGCTGGTCTGGTGTGTATGTGTGTGTGTGTTGATGATGTACCGTGGCTGCAACACAAAATATTGAGCTGCTTTCTCATTAGTTTCATTGAATCGGACGCAACCAGGGCAGCAGGCCAACGCAGAAGGAAAGATTAATCTACTTTGTCTTCCCCTAGATGCTCCTCCTTGCTGGGTTAGCTTTGGAACGCACTGCGCCACAGCAAAAAAGGCAGATTCCACGATCCCTAGGGAGTTCGATATTAATTCCGGGTTCCGCTTCTCCATAGGTGTTCTTTCTAATTGGTTTTCATTCGACTCCAGTTTCTTTGGCGTGCAAGACCAGGAATATGGAAACAAAAACACGTCTTAAACTAAGGTCGAAAGTAAGGAGACAAAGACATAGCTTCAACTAAGGCCTAAAAATAGTTTTCTCTCCCTAGGTAAATATTTACTTGTGGCAATACATGTTTGTTTTTTCCCACCTTGAGTGACCAAGGCTGTACGGAAGTAAGAGGTATGAGCATCTACAAGACTTTTCCTTCAACTTCCCTACTTTTCTTCACCAATCACCTGCTTCCTGCCTCTCTCACTACGTCTCCAGGTGAACGGGAGCTGCCATGTTGCACTATAGATTATGGGGACGTAATCTATTCTACGTGTAAGTCTGTCCATATCAATGTTTATATACTTAACTAAACCTTTAAGTGTACTGTCAAACCTACCGTATTAGTCGGTATCAACTACATCTACCTACCCAGTTAGAAATACTTTGAGAAGTCAATTTGTGTTTGATATGTATGAAGGGAAATATCTGGTTCACTCTTAACTTAAACCCTTCCTCTCTGCTCTTTAAGATATTTGCAAATCTATGGAGGTTGGGGGAACGTAAAACCTCTAAACGTAATAGCATCTCAAATGACATCTGGTATGGTCTGTACCATGCTTACAGTTCGACTATTCGTGTGATAATTGACAATGATATTTCACAGCTTCGTTTTGCGAAAAGAAAAAAAATCAGCAGAGGTGTGTATGAATGATGGTGGGACTTTAACGACCCAATCCTTTAACTAAGTGTAGTATTGGTCATGGACACGGACGCTGTCCACCCCACGGCTCACAAAAGGCGCGGTTACATGATCAATATATTAAGAGCAATATTGCCCAGCGACCTTATGGCTCAATATTGCCAGCCATACATGAGCTACATTGACCAAGCATTGCCACGTATTGATCAACATCACTAGCCATGTCTGTGGCGCCGGCACACCTACATCACGTCTTGTTACGAAAGTCTGTCTTTGAATAAAAAAAAATATATATATATGCCGGCGGGAGCTCCAGTGGGGACGAATATTGTTCTCATTAACTATATCTAGTAATAAAAACAACATCCATGAGTGTGGAAGGGCGAGGCATCCAGTGATAACCTTCCCCACTTAACCCCATGCAACACCGTGCATACCACAGTGCACTAATACGTTGACCAATGAATTAAAACAGTTACTAAGAGATCTCATGTGTCTCTCAGAGAGGTTGGCTTCTACTGGTGATGAAACTTCCTGAGCGGAACGGCAAGACAAATTTTCCCACACACAACGAATGGTTCCAAAAATCTAACGACAGAATTTCAATGGAAGAGCGCGAAGCGGAAGTCGAACTCAATTCAAAACATAGACCAATGAAACACTTGAAATAAAGTAAGAACTATGAAGATGTCATTTACAAATGAATAATAGATAATGTATTAGGTCAATCGACACATAATCCGCTCATGAAAGGTGTGTCCATAATGGAGACAACGATGATATGAGCAGTTCATTTTAACATCCTGGAGTGTCGCACCTCCGCGCTGGATGGGGCGAAGGAGCCTGTCATATTCTCGCAGGGAAAGTACAGCTGTGACGACGCAACACACAATGATGTGGTCCACGCCCGCATCCACTCGCGTCCGGACCTTTCCACACTCACTGCAGGTCACCACAAGGACCACCAGTCCCATGACCTGGGCTGGCAAAGGGTCACCACACGTCCATGTATCCCAAGTGATCGTGCGTAATAACAAAAGGGATTGGGAGGTCGAGGATTCTGCCGTGTGAGGTGGGTGAAGGAGTCCAACAAGGGCGCCATCCCAGAGACCCAAGCCATCTGGCTGTCAGGCAGATGAATTTCGCACAAGGGCGACCTCAGAGGTGCCCTCAGTCACGCGACCACCGTAGAACATCTCAGAAACACGAGTGTCACCAGCACCCGCCACCTCCCCACGTAAACATGACGACTCAGTCACTATAATTTAGCTGGAGTCAGTTCGCTCTGAGCACTCCAGGGGTAACTGTAGCTATACTGGGAGGACGACTTATCCATGACACATACGCCAAAATGAGAGAAAAGAAAAATATTACGAGGAACCGGAGAAGTAAGGGCAAGACAGGTAATACTCAAACATAACTCATGAGAGACTGGACGAGAAACGAGGGAGAACCTGGATATATCTACCTTTAATATCTATCACACAATCGCTTGAGACACTGATAGGTTAAGTTAGGTTAGGTTAGGTTGGGTTGGGTTGATATTCGACAAGTGCATTACCTACCGGTACATCAATCAACCCCTCACGATTTCCCAGACATACATGAGCCATATTGCTATACTCAACAGCATGCGATAAAATGCTATGCTCCAAAAAATCATGTCCCCGACTCTGTCGCTGTATTCTTGTAACACAACACGAGTATTGCAGGGAAGTGCAAAACAACACGAGACACACAAGGCTTGCAAAAAAGGTACACGACTCAAAAGGAAGTTACCCCACATGACATGACCTTAGTGCATATATATATATATATATATATATATATATATATATATATATATATATATATATATATATATATATTATCCCTGGGGATAGGGGAGAAAGAATACTTCCCACGTATTCCCTGCGTGTCGTAGAAGGCGACTAAAAGGGGTGGGAGCGGGGGGCTGGAAATCTTCCCCTCTCGTTTTTTAATTTTCCAAAACAAGGAACAGAGAAGGGGGCCAGGTGAGGATATTCCCTCCAAGGCCCAGTCCTCTGTTCTTAACGCTACCTCGCTAACGCGGGAAATGGCGAATAGTTTGAAAGAAAGAAAGATATATATATATATATATATATATATATATATATATATATATATATATATATATATTGGAAAGGATCACAATTTTACGCGTGATCAAGATATTCCTATGAGTCCACGGGGAAAATGAAACAAGATAAGTTCCCAAGTGCACATTCGTGTAATAATCACATCATCAGGGGAGATACAAGAGAGAAATATAACAGTCAGTTGATATATATATATATATATATATATATATATATATATATATATATATATATATATATATATATATATATATATATATATATATCCTACAGTGAATCTATTAAGGGACGTTGAAACCTATTTACATATATCTAGACGGTGGAGGTCACCAGGAATTTCTGTCCTGTGACTCAGACTTTCATTACAAGATTCAAGCATAAGAGCAACACACACACACACACACACACACACACACACACACACACACACACACTCATCTATCCTACACATTGACTGCTGCACTGGTTGTGAGTAAATAAAATCCAGGTACGTGGAAGCAGCACCGAGGTTCTCACAGCTTCTTTCATTACCCTGAAAAGCTGTGGGTGTAGTGTATCCCCTCACGCCTCAATACTCACGTCCTGAGGCAGGTGGGGACATCCCTGGGACATCCTTGGGCTAATGGGAAGGTAATAACAAGTAGTGGTGATGTGAGGAGGAGATGGAGTCAGTATCTTGAAGGTCTGTTGAATGTGTCTGAGGATAAGAGAGGCAGATGTAGGGTGTTTTGGTCGAGGTGGTGTGCGAGGGGAGTTTACTATCATTCTAAACATGGAGTGAGTATTTTGAAGGTCTGTTGAATGTGTTTAGAGGATAAGAGTGGCAGATGTAGGGTGTTTTGGTCGAGGTGGTGTGCGAGGTGAGTTTACTATCATTCTAAACATGGAGTGAGTATTTTGAAGGTCTGTTGAATGTGTTTAGAGGATAAGAGAGGCAGATGTAGGGTGTTTTGGTCGAGGTGGTGTGCGAGGTGAGTTTACTATCATTCTAAACATGGAGTGAGTATTTTGAAGGTCTGTTGAATGTGTTTAGAGGATAAGAGTGGCAGATGTAGGGTGTTTTGCTCGAGGTGGTGTGCGAGGTGAGTTTACTAATCATTCTAAACTGATTAGGAGCTGGTCAGTTTAGAATGACACTCACAGGGGTCAGGAACGTTGGGAGATATCTTTGAGATACATCACCGAATGGAAAGTCCAGATTCTGGGAGATCTGAGTATCGTCCTCTCGTTGATGGCAGCGTACAGAGAGTCCAACAGGCTTGTGTGTCGCGGCTTCATGTCGTAATAAAGGTGTGTAACCATACAACAGACCAAATGTGTATCCCAGATACATATATATATATATATATATATATATATATATATATATATATATATATATATATATATATATATATATATATATATACACACAGAAGGTAGGGCGTTCAATCTACGTCACAGACGCTGGTCCTCTTCAATCATCGCACAATGAAAGACTCGCGCAAATAGCAACTCCAATGTGAGGCAACACAACACATGGAAAATCTTAAGATTAACCACCCGATACATTCACCCAGCATTCATCAATTAGCCGCGATATATCCAATCATTCATGAGATCAACTACCCACCAGGTAATCCATGCGCGAGATTAACCACTTAACAGATAAACCATGAGCTAGGTTAATCACCCACCAGATGACCCATGCGCCAAATTACCCACGCACCAGATGATATCAATATACAGATCCCAAGACTAGAGAAAGGTCCCAATATAAAAGAGTTAATGCTCCCTCCCTCTTTCTCGTCTTCATTCCCCCCCCAAATTTCCTGCTCTGTCTCAACCCTCCTTCCTAAACTCCCACAACATTTCCTCTGTACTTCCTCACCCTCGATCCCACGGGTCTTTCCCTTCCCCACCCAAATGTCTCTTTCCGTGTGAAGCTAAAAATAATGCCTGGCCGGTCATCTATACACTATACACAAAGGACTGTTTCATACAGTTCACCCGATGGTTCTTTTAAAGACGACAAGCATACGGAATTATTGATGTATATATATATATATATATATATATATATATATATATATATATATATATATATATATATATATATATATATATTCCTATGAGTCCACGGGGAAAATGAAACACGAAAAGTTCCCAAGTGCACTTTCGTGTAATAATTACATCATCAGGGGAGACACAAGAGAGAAATATAACAGTCAGTTGATATACATCGAAGAGACGACATATATATCTTTTCTTTGACTGAGGAGAAGGGTTTAAAAAGGTTTTCAGAGACTCTCTCTCTCTTGGCTAAGTATCCCCAAGTGTTCCCTTCCCTCTACCATCCACTCACCCGCCAACAAACGTAAGACTTCCTCATATACTGTTCATAGAAGCAGCTTGGCCAGATCTTTAAATCACATTCGTCCCCGTCACACAATAATGCGAAGCTTCAGTGTGGATAATGATTCGTGCAAAGGCATCGTCAACAATGCACAATGTCTTAAGAAGGAGAAAAAATAAACAAGCAACTTAGGTTGTGCGGAGATGTTTTCATAAACCAAGTCCAGCAAAACTGTTCAGTGTGTGAACTACATGAACGAGGGTTTGAGAGAGAGAGAGAGAGAGAGAGAGAGAGAGAGAGAGAGAGAGAGAGAGAGAGAGAGAGAGAGAGAGAGAGAGAGAGAGAGAGAGAGAGAGAGAGAGAGAGAACCATGGGGGGTGTTTTTTGGGGGGGAATAATAATGAGTGGGAGCGACTGATTGGAAAAAAAAGAGGGTGTGTGTGTGTGTGTGTTGTGTGTGTGTGTGTGTGTGTGTGTGTGTGTGTGTGTGTGTGTGTGTGTGTGTCATTTAAGCTTATGGGCCAAAACGTTACACCCGCTTCCCTTACCAGCTGAAGCAACAGTGTTCATCTTTCCCTGCCGCTTCACTCACCACCAGTTCCCAAGCGGTTCGCTGCCGCGGGAGCTCGCCCCGACTTCAGACTCCACCAAGCTAAGCTCTGCGCCAGCTTAAGAGGAGAGAGAGAGAGAGAGAGAGAGAGAGAGAGAGAGAGAGAGAGAGAGAGAGAGAAGCCTCGAAGGCGTGAACACACTCGCGAACCTGAGATAATACTCACACTCGCCTCTCTCTCTCTCTCTCTCTCTCTCTCTCTCTCTCTCTCTCTCTCTCTCTCTCTCTCTCTCTCTCTCTCTCAATGTTTGAATCTGGGGCAGATCTCACGTCCGGAGATGTAAACCACATACCTCACGTCCGGAGATGTAAACCACATATCTCACGTCCGGAGATGTAAACCACATACCTCACGTCCGGAGATGTGTAAACCACCCATCTCACGTCCATCCAGAGATGAGAACCATCCATAGATGAAGAATAATACTGATATAAGGAAAGGGGGAATGGGGGAAGAAGGGGAAGCAAGGGGATGAGTGACACCCCCAGACGCTAGATGTGTGTGTGTGTGTGTGTGTGTGTGTGTGTGTGTGGAGGGGCGGGGAAGGGGGTGAAGTGACCCCAGAGGGCGAGTGTCTCTTAGGGAGGAGGAGGAGGAGGAGGAGGAGGAGGAGGAGGAGGCAGAGGAGGAGGAGGAGGAGGACAGCTTTCTTCCCACACTTTACTTGAAGTATATTCGTTGTTCTTTCAGTCGTGTGGGTGTGTCGTACACCAGTGGTGGAGAATGGCAGGTGTGTGTGGCGTGTAGAACAGGCTGGGATACGAACCTTGCAACCAGTGTGTTGCACCAACCCCGGGCCAGGCCAGGCCAGGCCACAGTCATATCTATTCCTTATTCACTCTGACGTTTTTCTCAGCTGTGTCCCTCGCTCGGAGCTCCTGTGAGGCGGAAGGACTTACAGACTCAATCATTGACGAGTCTAGACTGAACAGGAGGATAAATAGTTCAAACAAACAAACAAACAAACAGAGTGGTTTATGAGATAAACCAATGTGGTGTTATTCACCTGGCATGCAGTGACACGTCGCTGGCCAAACTGGTCGACAGGTCGAGAGGATGCTGGTCGACAGGTCGAGGGAATGCTGGTCGACAGGTCGAGGGAATGCTGGTCAAACTAGTCGACAGGTCGAGAGAATGCTGGTCAAACTGGTCGACAGGTCGAGAGAATGCTGGTCAAACTGGTCGACAGGTCGAGGGAATGCTGGTCGACAGGTCGAGAGAATGCTGATCAAACTGGTCGACAGGTCGAGAGAATGCTGGTCAAACTGGTCGACAGGTCGAGGGAATGCTGGTCGACAGGTCGAGAGAATGCTGGTCAAAATGCTGGGCAAACTGGTCGACAGGTCGAGAGAATGCTGGTCAAACTGGTCGACAGGTCGAGAGAATGCTGGTCAAACTGGTCGACAGGTCGAGAGAATGCTGGTCAAACTGGTCGACAGGTCGAGAGAATGCTGGTCAAACTGGCTCAGTTTACCGAAACACAATATTTTCTACTGGTTCTTTTATCCGTACCGCCGGGTATAAAATAGTATCAAAGTGCCCAACTTATATTGGAAGTGTTTTTCTCTTTTTTCTAAACTGAATATTTCGATTTTGTCAGCATTACGTGGAGGTGGAGTAAGGGCTCCATGTTGTGAGGTGGCTGGGTTGTGTGAGCAGGTAGGGAAAGATGGCCAGCAACTGGTAGTTTATAGCTAAAAAAAAAGCAAAAAAGAAACATTTTTCCAAGTTTCTGATATGACCAAAATTCCGTGGATAGCATAACCGGTGATAGCGTTACTACAAGTGTTATTCTTAGGTTGTTATAGTTATAATGGTGTTGTACATGAGTTACTGAAGAGTTGTTATAGTCATACTGATGATGATACAGAGGTGTTACCCTAGGGTTGTTATATAGTTATAATGGTGTTGTTCGGGTGTTACCCTCAGGTTGTTACATTCATTCTAGTGTTGTTCCTGTAACACACAACTTTTGTTTACTATACAAACTGACTAAGGTTCTCTATGTCATCTACGTGGAGATCAGTACATATCAAACACATTCCATCATCTCATTCTCTACACCTAAGACGTTTAAACTTCAAAGAAAAAGTAAAATCCAAAATAATTAATTTCTTAGTAACGGTTAATAAAAAGCATTGGTTCAGTGTGGACCACCTCCTGTGTGAGAGGTGCGACATCCAGTGAGGACCTCCTCCTCTGTGAGAGGTGCGACAGTCAGTGTGGACCACCTCCTGTGTGAGAGGTGCGACATCCAGTGAGGACCTCCTCCTCTGTGAGAGGTGCGACAGTCAGTGTGGACCACCTCCTGTGTGAGAGGTGCGACATCCAGTGAGGACCTCCTCCTCTGTGAGAGGTGCGAGAGGTGCGACAGCCAGTGTGGACCTCCTCCTGTGTGAGAGGTGCGACATCCAGTGTGGACCTCCTCCTCTGTGAGAGGTGCGACAGCCAGTGTGGACCTCCTCCTCTGTGAGAGGTGTGAGAGGTGCGACAGCCAGTGTGGACCTCCTCCTCTGTGAGAGGTGTGAGAGGTGCGACAGCCAGTGTGGACCTCCTCCTCTGTGAGAGGTGTGAGAGGTGCGACAGCCAGTGTGGACCTCCTCCTCTGTGAGGGGTGCGACAGCCAGTGTGGACCTCCTCCTCTGTGAGAGGTGCGAGAGGTGCGACAGCCAGTGTGGACCTCCTCCTCTGTCAGAGGTGCGACAGCCAGTGTGGACCTCCTCCTCTGTCAGAGGTGCGACAGCCAGTGTGGACCTCCTCCTCTGTGAGAGGTGCGACAGCCAGTGTGGACCTCCTCCTCTGTGAGAGGTGCGACAGCCAGTGTGGACCTCCTCCTCTGTGAGAGGTGTGAGAGGTGCGACAGCCAGCGTGGACCTCCTCCTCTGTGAGAGGTGCGACAGCCAGTGTGGACCTCCTCCTCTGTGAGAGGTGTGAGAGGTGCGACAGCCAGCGTGGACCTCCTCCTCTGTCAGAGGTGCGACAGCCAGTGAGGACCTCCTCCTCTGTGAGAGGTGCGACAGCCAGTGTGGACCTCCTCCTCTGTGAGAGGTGTTAGAGGTGCGACAGCCAGTGTGGACCTCCTGAGGTGTGAGAGGTGCGACAGCCAGTGTGGACCTCCTCCTCTGTGAGAGGTGTGAGGGGTGCGACAGCCAGTGTGGACCTCCTCCTCTGTCAGAGGTGCGACAGCCAGTGTGGACCTCCTCCTCTGTCAGAGGTGCGACAGCCAGTGTGGACCTCCTCCTCTGTCAGAGGTGCGACAGCCAGTGTGGACCTCCTCCTCTGTGAGAGGTGGGAGAGGTGCGACAGCCAGCGTGGACCTCCTCCTCTGTGAGAGGTGCGACAGCCAGCGTGGACCTCCTCCTCTGTGAGAGGTGCGACAGCCAGCGTGGACCTCCTCCTCTGTGAGAGGTGCGACAGCCAGTGTGGACCTCCTCCTCTGTGAGAGGTGCGACAGCCAGCGTGGACCTCCTCCTCTGTGAGAGGTGTGAGAGGTGCGACAGCCAGCGTGGACCTCCTCCTCTGTGAGAGGTGTGAGAGGTGCGACATCCAGTGAGGACCTCCTCCTCTGTGAGAGGTGTGAGAGGTGCGACAGCCAGTGTGGACCTCCTCCTCTGTGAGAGGTGCGACAGCCAGTGTGGACCTCCTCCTCTGTGAGAGGTGTGAGGGGTGCGACAGCCAGTGTGGACCTCCTCCTCTGTCAGAGGTGCGACAGCCAGTGTGGACCTCCTCCTCTGTCAGAGGTGCGACAGCCAGTGTGGACCTCCTCCTCTGTGAGAGGTGCGAGAGGTGCGACAGCCAGTGTGGACCTCCTCCTCTGTCAGAGGTGCGACAGCCAGTGTGGACCTCCTCCTCTGTCAGAGGTGCGACAGCCAGTGTGGGACCTCCTCCTCTGTGAGAGTGGGAGAGGTGCGACAGCCAGTGTGGACCTCCTCCTCTGTGAGAGGTGCGAGGGTGCGACAGCCAGTGTGGACCTCCTCCTCTCTGTGCGACAGCCAGGTGAGAGGGGTGTGCGACAGCCAGTGTGGACCTCCTCCTCTGTGAGAGGTGTTAGAGGTGCGACAGCCAGTGTGGACCTCCTCCTCTGTCAGAGGTGCGACAGCCAGTGTGGACCTCCTCCTCTGTGAGAGGTGGGAGAGGTGCGACAGCCAGTGTGGACCTCCTCCTCTGTGAGAGGTGCGACAGCCAGTGTGGACCTCCTCCTCTGTGAGAGGTGTGAGAGGTGCGACAGCCAGTGTGGACCTCCTCCTCTGTCAGAGGTGCGACAGCCAGTGTGGACCTCCTCCTCTGTCAGAGGTGCGACAGCCAGTGTGGACCTCCTCCTCTGTGAGAGGTGCGACAGCCAGCGTGGACCTCCTCAGCACAGCAATATAAAAGACTGAAATAAAACCTCTGGGGAAGCGCTTCCATCTGCTCCGAGTTTGACAAATGCTTCGCGCACTGTCCTGAGCCAGGCGTGTGTGAGAGTGAGAGGGAATGTGAGAGAGTGTGTGAGATTGGGAGGGAACTTGAGTGTACGAAGTGCAAAGCAGTGAAGAAGAAGGAAGTATAAGTGAGTGTGTGTGTGTGTCAGAAGGGTTGTGAGTGTGTGTGAAGGCAATATGTGATTGTAAGGGAATGTTTAAGTGCGTGGAGAGTGAAGGAAGTGAGTGTGTGAGAGGAAGGGGTTGCGTGAAGAGTATGCGATTCATCCTCAAGGTGTAGCCACACACCTGCCAGCCACTCTACACAGAAATACTCAAGGCAAGCGGACACAGACCAGACTGAAATTTGTGAATACGAAGTTGTGGTATGCGCTCTGTGATGAAGCTGTGCACCAAGGTGTGTCTGGGGTGAGTGTAGGAGGGAGAGCTGGTGAGTGTAGGAGGGAGAGCTGGTGAGTGTAGGAGGGAGAGCTGGTGAGTGTAGGAGGGAGAGCTGGTGAGTGTAGGGAAACATGCCTCTCGTAACAGAATGATGATCATAAGTGTAACTTGAAAGTGTTTCCTTGTTGATGTTGAACGAGGCAAAGACAGACACTGCTTGTGTTGCAATGGTTCGGGATTTCTTAAGTTGCCACGCCAATGGCACGTCTAGAAGTGTTTCATGTGTTGTGGCTTGGGAGAGGGGGGGTCATCATACGTTTGGCAGGAAATATAAACTTCGTTACAGGTCTATGTTCTCGTACAGGACCAAGTCTCGTGTGACCCACGACACGTCAGCTGGGTAGAGTCAGTCATTGGCGGAATGTCTCGGGAGAGAAATGAATGGTAGACTTCCCTTATGGGGCTAATGTAACTACCTCATTTAGCTTGTATGTCATCCACACTTACCACTATGGTACTGAGTGGACCATCCACCGAAATGATGTATTCTGGACCGGATTTCATCATGGCACTGTGTATTATGTGGACCACATAGCGTCTAGGTTGCTACCACTGGTTAGGTAGGAAGGCCCGACCAGACATACACGTTATAATATCATGCGTGGGTCAGTGTATAAACTTGGATGCATAAAACTGTTTGTAGAAGGTCCAATGTATCCATTTCTTTCATGTCTTCACACAACACCACCTTACAACAATGGTGGGGAATGGGTCTACGCACCTCCCTCCTTGAAGAGATGATCTTGAACTGTTTTTGTTTACAACATGAGAGGACCAAGCCTGCAGCTTGGATTTCATTTTGGATTTCAGCAGGATTTCAGTAGGATTTCAGTAGGATTTCAGTGTGATAATGAGGTCTGGGGATTTAGCTGTTTCTCTACGTCTCCAGCGATGTGTACAAGCAAAACCTGGGGGGATTACCCACTGTATATGGCTACCACTAGTGAACAAGACTCCTTCACCCACACACACGAAAACAGTCGACACTAAACATCCACCAACGCTGGCTGCTTGCTCTCTCTCTCTCTCTCTCTCTCTCTCTCTCTCTCTCTCTCTCTCTCTCTCTGAAGCTCGCTCCTTTACTTCCCTCACTCAGCTTACTTGTCATCACTGTGTATACAACTGGGGGGAGGATATCGTATCTCGAAGATGCCACGGGTTGCATGAGAGAGAGTGTGAGGTACTTCATAAAACACGGGGAATGAGGGGTCTTCAGTACACATCCCTGGAGAAGACCATACAACACAAACCATGAAGTACACAGCTGGATATGTGGGTATATACACAGCTGGATATACGGGTATATACACAGCTGGATATGTGGGTATATAATGTGGGGACACTTCATCAGAAACTAACTCACACAACACAAACCATTAAGTACACAGCTGGATATGTGGGTATATACACAGCTGGATATGTGGGTATATAATGTGGGGACACTTCATCAGAAACTAACTCACACAACACAAACCATTAAGTACACAGCTGGATATGTGGGTATATACACAGCTGGATATGTGGGTATATACACAGCTGGATATGCGGGTATATACACAGCTGGATATGAGGGTATATAATGTGGGGAGACTTGATCAAAACTAACTCGTCTATGAATATTAAACGAGTGCACTGTGGATTTTCTTTACTTTCACGCTTGTAGCGTCTGATCTTATAGAATAACACTTTGGACTCATTTCTTAAACTGCCTGTGTCGATATACGCTGACGACGGGGGCTGTTTACATACAAATCGTGTCATTGAAATCCACAAGAACGCATTAGCGAGATGTTACCCGGTTATATATTCATGGCAGTAATGTGGAATATGCTAAGGAGAGAAAAAAAATATATACATTTTACAACACAATTTCATAGAGAAGACAAAGACGCACCAGCAAAGGCCTCTCACAAGAGACACCGACAGAAATCACCTTCTGTGTAGTGTAACACCCAGGTCTGGTTTGAACTCTGGTTTGAACTCCCCAGGTCGTGCCCTGGTCGTGACCTGGGGCGTGGCTATGCCCTGGTCGTGACCTGGGGCGTGGCTATACCCTGGTCTGACCTGGGGCGTGGCTATGCCCTGGTCGTGACCTGGGGCGTGGCTAGGCCCTGGTCTGACCTGGAGCGTGGTCGTACCTAGGGCACAAACCCTACAATATATCACTAGGGCAAGAAAGACGTACACAGAATCTTAAGAACTTGAACTACAGTTGCAGCAAGGTTATGAGGCATAGACACACACACACACACGGTACTCCAGCCTTCTTTATAAACTTGAATAAACAATTATTTCCCAAAGGAAAGTGACTCATGCTTCGAGGGGGAAAAAAATGATATTTCCTGTATATTCAATTCCAAATTTTGTTTAGACCGAGTCCAACGCCGGGGTCGCAACGGATCGCGCTGAAAGTTTCTCAAAGACGTAGAATATTTTGACTTCTGCCCAGCAGTTACTATGGAGACCACACCGGGATGAGCAAGTGCTGAGACAAAGGCCTTAGACGGAGGGAGAGGTGAGAGCGAGGGGAGAGGGAGGAGGGAGAGGTGAGAGCGAGGGAAGAGGGAGGAGGGAGAGGTGAGAGCGAGGTAGAGGGAGGAGGGAGAGGTGAGAGCGAGGGAAGAGGGAGGAGGGAGAGGTGAGAGCGAGGTAGAGGGAGGAGGCAGAGGTGAGAGCGAGGCAGAGGGAGGAGGGAGGAGGGAGAGAGCGAGGTAGAGGGAGGAGGCAGAGGTGATAGCGAGGCAGAGGGAGGAGGCAGAGGTGAGAGCGAGGCAGAGGGAGGAGGTAGAGGTGAGAGCGAGGTATAGGGAGGAGGGAGAGGTGAGAGCGAGGGAGAGGGTGGAGGGAGAGGTGAGAGCGAGGGGAGAGGGAGGAGGGAGAGGTGAGAGCGAGGGGAGAGGGAGGAGGCAGAGGTGAGAGCGAGGCAGAGGGAGGAGGGAGAGAGCGAGGTAGAGGGAGGAGGCAGAGGTGATAGCGAGGCAGAGGGAGGAGGGAGAGGTGAGAGCGAGGCACAGGGAAGAGGGAGAAGCGAGAGCGAGGCACAGGGAGGAGGGAAAGACGAGATGAGGGCGAAGGGTGAGGAGCGGAAGGGAAAGACAGAGTGGCTGATGATATGCAAGACGAGAAGAAAACCACGTGAAGACCTCGAGGAGAACTTAGAGAGAGAGAGAGAGAGAGAGAGAGAGAGAGAGAGAGAGAGAGAGAGAGAGAGAGAGAGAGAGAGAGAGAGAGAGAGTCGTCACAATGTGACGCAGCCATGTGACCCCACTCTCTCTCCTACCTGGCGAGGCGCGGGAGGAACCCATGGGTGAAGGGACAGAGACAGAGATGCACTGGCAATCTACATGAGAGAAAATTAAGAGCAGAGATAAGGATGAGAGATAAAAGAATGATACCCAGAGAGAGAGAGAGAGAGAGAGAGAGAGAGAGAGAGAGAGAGAGAGAGAGAGAGAGAGAGAGAGAGAGAGAGAGAGAGTAAGACATTGGGGGGTGGTTTACATGAACGAGTAGACTGGGAAAGCAAGGAAATGGGACGAGGGAGACCTTAAACAGAAAGGAAGAGGAAAGGGAAACAAGTTAGAAAGATACAGAAGGAAGGAAATAGATAGGGGGTAAAAAGGAGGAGAAAATGGAGAGAGAGAGAGAGAGAGAGAGAGAGAGAGAGAGAGAGAGAGAGAGAGAGAGAGAGAGAGAGAGAGAGAGAGAGAGAGTGGGTGAAACAAGTCGACCCAAAATCCTCTCTCTCTCTCTCTCTCTCTCTCTCTCTCTCTCTCTCTCTCTCTGGGACCCGGAGCTAGCACTTCAATGCTCCTGAATTCCATTACTTTATGACTGAGGTAAGCGAAACCCAAACGTGACGCCACCACCCCTTCCCATTGGAAGAGATGGATGACCGATACATCGCAAACCTACGTCATTGTCTCCCTCTCCTCCCTTCCACCTGGGTTCTTAACACTCGAACTGGATTTAGGTTAATAATCTAACCAATGTGTCTGTACATAGACCCCTACGACACCTTACACTTTGAAAGGGGCTCATGTTGTTCCAAAGTTGCGCCACTTCCAGTAGCAGGGGAACGATGGATCACTTTCGAATGATAAGATACGAAACAAGACATCACTCCCTCTCTTCACGAGACGAGGATATTACAGCCTCGCCAAAAGGTGCCTTGTCACATACTGTAACCACAGGCAAGCGGAAACCGGTAACACCTGATCTATACAACCATCAATGGCACGTTAGAGAACGCGGGCATAAGCGCGATATGGTTTCTACGTGATCTTTTGGACCCAATTCCTCTCCTAACACGTATAGTTTACCACGTACACGTGATCATGTTTACACGGTAGACAACATCTGCTTTTGGGTCACCCATGATTATACTCTGGTTACCACCACATCTTCGCGATGGCCCACTTTATGCTTATCTTGGCATAATCACTCAAAGTTCTGTGGCACATCTCGTGTGATGTGCCAACCAACGCTCACATACTCGCCCCTCGAGAATGAGTGTAGGGGCGCTTGGGTACAGAGCTTCACCAGCCTGGGGTAATAAAGTCTCTGGCCAGCTGAAGTGGAAGACGTCACTGGGACATGATGGTATGAGGTGGTTGTATGTCTACCCAAGGTCATACTTCAGCCAGAAGCGCTGGATAAAAGGGTCGAACAAGGCACTGGTCGTTCAGCGAAGTCCAGCGCTCTTAAAACGATCCAGTATCACGGCAGTGAACGAAGGCAGAAATGCGGGAGATTCACTGAAGTAAAACGTCCAAATTTCTATCAAAGTTCCTTCAGACTATACATCAAATGCAGTGACATGCAACTACCAAACTTCGTCGTAGCTAAACCGAATACCTGGAAGAGATGACTCCTATGAATGGGTTTTCCCACAGGATCATTGTACTCTTCTTAAATAAGGATCACATGAGATCCCCCCAGCAAACACTAGCTCGCTCGTCACCTCATTCAATGTTACTTTAAACCACAGGTAAGCCTGACATCCTAAGGCAAGTGTGTTAATAAATTCCAATGGGTTGTAGTATTATTCATACAGTTGGCCTCTTTCTTATCTTTGATCTTCGACAGAAACTTCTACCAACATAGAAGCAGTCGTCCGGCTACATATCAGACACACAAGGTTGAGTAGATCAGTTGCGAAAGGCGAACCTGCCCCACACCCACACACACCCCATGACCAGTGCTCTCTGTAATCTAAACTTTAGTTATAAAGT
Source organism: Panulirus ornatus (assembly GCF_036320965.1). Lineage (NCBI taxonomy): Eukaryota > Metazoa > Arthropoda > Malacostraca > Decapoda > Palinuridae > Panulirus > Panulirus ornatus. The sequence continues at coordinate 2,327,928 of NC_092274.1, forward strand.
ATTGTAATGTGTGGCCATGCCTGGGTAGCGGACCGATCTTCCCCGATCCATAAGCCTTGCGTTAACAACAAGGTGGAAAAATTCATAACGACAAACTTTGACAATGTGTTGCCCAAAATCAACTTCGATGCTTCTCCCAATTCCCCCCCACACCATTATTGGTCATTTCCCAGAAAATTATAAACTCGAGTTACGGATGGTTTCACACTTGGGCCGACATGAAACACCACAGTTGCTCTACGACTCCCAAACTGCGCTGGCGGTAGACGTCTCGCAACGGTGTTTTAATGGTGACAAATGAGACGGAAAATGTCCCAACCGTTCATTTCCCCGAAGTTTTAATGTGGCGTATCATCTATTCGACGAGGATCTGTAAGACGAGCGGGAGTGGGGTGCAGGGTGTGAATGAAACAATGGGAGGTTAAAGGTTAAGGGGACGAGGTTTGAACGGACCTGAGACGCCAGGGATTTCAAGGTGGGGGAATATATACAACCATTGTAGACGCGGCAGTGCAAGGGGGAAGGTGTTAATGGGGGGGCCTAGATATATGGAGTAACAATGATGATTCTACATGAGTGGGGACTGCTCAGATGAGCCTGTACAAGTGGGCTGTGTAGATATGACTGTACAGATAGGGTAATAATATCAGAGGCTACGGGGGGGAACCCAGGGCCCCTCTCTGAGGGTGGAAGGTAATTGAAGAGGAGAGGCTGTGGCAACAGAGGTGGTATGTGGAAGGAGGAGCAGGTGGACGAGGAGGAGGAGGAGGTTGGTTGGTGGTTCTGTTGGCCCAGAACATGACAGGGAGGGGGAGCTGGCCCGGTGAAACTTGTTGGAGTTCAAGATTTATCAGACCCCAGTCTGGCATGGGTCCTTGGCTTCAGATGGCCCGACCCCCCCTTTACCCTTGTGAAAGTTTCACTACGGCATGACAGGGGAAGCTGAGGTGAAACGGTTCAGTGTAGGATGGTGAGGGAGGAAGGTTGCTGGGGGAGGTGAAACGTGTAGGATGGTGAGGGAGGAAGGCTGCAGGGGGAGATGAAACGTGTAGGATGGTGAGGGAGGAAGGCTGCAGGGGGAGATGAAACGTGTAGGATGGTGAGGGAGGAAGGTTGCTGGGGGAGATGAAACGTGTAGGATGGTGAGGGAGGAAGGATGTTGGGGAGTGAAACGTGTAGGATGGTGAGGGAGGAAGGATGCTGGGGAGGTGAAATGTGTACAAATGTCTTATATATCGCATGTTTACCAAATGGCGTCCTAGCTTCGTCTCTCCGATGTATATCAACTGACTGTTATATTTCTCTCTTGCGTCTCCCCTGATGATGTGATTATGACACGAAAGTGCACAAGGTGTCTCCCCTGACGATGTGATTATTACACGAAAGTGCACTTGGGAACTTGTGTTTCATTTTCCCCGTGGACTCATAGGAATATATATATATATATATATATATATATATATATATATATATATATATATATATATATATATATATAACACAGACTGCCATAACAGCCAGAAGAGGCGAGACAGACACGAACCACAGAAATGGCAACAAAAACACCATCATAACAACCACAGAGGGATCAAAAGACACAGCCAATAGTCACAGACAGTGCAATAGACACGCTTCAAAGCCCAAGCCAAACCGAACAATAGGTTACCTTCATATGTATAAATATTGACCATTCAGTTTCGGTTGTAAAGTTGTGAATGGAAACTGTGGAAAAGGGGGGGAGGAAATTTTGAAGCGGAGAGGCCGTAGTTTCGTTTTAAAGAAGTCGCATTTTGATCTCCTCTCTAACTAAGAAATACTTTTCCGCTCTTAAGAAACTTGGGTATGCAAATGCTGATATCAAGTTATGAGAAGATGCCAGGCCCTTCAACAGAATATTTCCACAGAGAGAAGAGGTTATTTGTCCTCTGTTTTGTGGTTCCTGCAAAACTTCTCGAATTTCGTATCCAAATTCCCCAACCTACTTTCCAAGTGTCGGCAGAAGCAATTCATGTTAAAAATTATGTAGTAATGATTGCCTCTGACTACACAAGATACCGCATGTAGAAAACGGTGATAACTAAATTCAGATATACGAAACTCGGCCGTTTTTGAGGGTAAGGGGCAAACAGCGTCGTTAGACAAGCCTTGATCCTTATTAACAACCAGTGAGTACAAAGTAGGAAAGAAGACGCCATGATCGTCCTACATATATGAGTCTAGCTTCCACTGTTTATCTCGGTACATGAACGTCTCTACACGACCGGGAACTAGCATAGAGGAATATGTATGACACATCATTGCTGGGTCCTTCCACGTACCACAGGGACATTAGTGTAGCCTATGAACTGTGCTTTACAATGTATATATTTAGGAAGAGTGTCTTTGGACTGACGGACACTTCGAAAATAAAAGGACCAGTCGCTGATAGTAAAGCCACTTCACGTTTTCTCAGGCGATGGAATTATATAGGTGGGAGGTGTGGAAGATTGGACAGGGTAGTGAGTGGTGGGATGAAGAAGTAAGGCTGTTAGTGAAACAGAAAAGACAGACGTATGGACGATACATGCAGGGAAGTAGTGCAAGTGACTGGGAGATGTATAAAAGAAAGAGAGATTATTTGATTATGGAGAGATTACTGATTATTAGTCCCATATTCTCCCACCTACCCCCCCCCACCCACACCACCCACACACACACACACAACAGACACACACACACACACACACACACAACACTGGTGGCAGGATACATCATGCCTTCTTCAACACACTCAGGACAATATTGCCAAGGCACTTGGCCCTCTCCTTCCACACCCAAGAGAGTGCTGGCAGGATGTCTGGCCCTCTTCCATCCACCGCTTCAGACGAGGTAACGGGGCATGGGTTCCCAACCGCTCATAAGAAGCGACGCGAATCGCCGTCAACTCTGAATGTAGCAGAAGGAGCCTAACAGCTCATTAAAACAATTATGGCCAATTAAGGTTCCCCAGGCTCATGAGTGGGGCGTCACAATTATGGCCAATTAAGGTTCCCCAGGCTCATGAGTGGGGCGTCACTGCTGGTGTAGCCAGTGGCTGCTCACTGAATCCATATATACAATGTGACTAGGCAGTTATTTCTTGTAAAATACGATTTTTGAAGACGAAATGTAATCATTGTTCCTAACCCACCCAGATCCATACTTGGGAAGCCTGAACACATGAACTACGTATGTGGTCGTCGTACCATACAACCACGACCAGACCCCAATATTCTCGTTTTCTTGTGCCGATCTTTCTCAAAGTCGCGAGACAATGTATCTCAAAACTTGCCAAAACTTTTACTTTTTTTTTTTGTTTGTTATTGTGACAACACAAGGAACCGAAGCCCACATTAAGGAGACCCCATTAACATCTCTATCCTCTCTCGCTCTCATATCTATATATATATATATATATATATATATATATATATATATATATATATATATATATATATATATGGGTGCATGACCCAGGCACCCATCTTATCGACTAAGTCCCTAGGAGTGGATGAACAGCTGGATTGACTGTGGACCGACCGTCGCAACCAGGATTCGAACCGACGCGTTCGACCCTGGGTGGCCTGTGAATGCGTTAAGGCCAGGAACACTAACCCATACACCACGGAAGTTTGTCTATCTAGCCCACAATGCGAGTTTAATATCTATTTAGCCCACAATGCGAGTGTAACATGGGCCAAAATTCCATTTTTGTAGTAGTAGTAGTAGTAGTAGTAGTAGTAGTAGTAGTAGTAGTAGTAGTAGTAGTAGTAGTAGTAGTAGTAGTAGTAGTAGTAGTAGTAGTAGTGCAATACACACAGATATGTATTTAATTGGTTATGACCCTGAGTGAAGATTGGTGGAGGAGCAAGAAGGTGGTTGGTGGTGGTGTCAGGTGGCGGTGTGAGGGAAGAGTAACCCATCGTGGATCCTTCACACGTTCAACACACAATTCTAAAACTTCCAACAACAGAAGTGTGGCCTCTCCTCGTACTACTGACACATAACTCAAGTTCTTCTTTTTTTTTCCCCCTTCGCACTTCCCTCGCACTTATAAAATCCATGGAGGAAACTATAGTGAACTTGCAGGAGTTGAGACATCCACTTTGGTATTAACTCTTTGGCTCTATACACAGAGGCGAAGATAGAGCTCTCATTCCCTCCTGAACCAATCAAATAACTATCTGGCTCTATACAAAGAGGCGAAGATAGAGCTCTCATTCCCTCCTGAACTAATCAAATAACTCTTTGGCTCTCTACAAAGAGGCGAAGATAGAGCTCTCATTCCCTCCTGAACCAATTAAATAACTCTTTGGCTCCATACAAAGAGGCGAAGATAGAGCTCTCATTCCCTCCTGAACCAATTAAATAACTCTTTGGCTCTATACAAAGAGGCGAAGATAGAGCTCTCATTCCCTCCTGAACTAATCAAATAACTCTTTGGCTCTATACAAAGAGGCGAAGATAGAGCTCTCATTCCCTCCTGAACCAATCAAATAACTCTTTGGCTCCATACAAAGAGGCGAAGATAGAGCTCTCACTCCCTCCTGAACCA